>NC_058132.1:671865874-671882699 GCF_016433145.1 Gracilinanus agilis | reverse complement strand
AGGAGGAAGGAAAGAAGGAAGGAAGGAAGGAAAGAAGGAGGGAGGGAGGAAAGGAAGGAAAGAAGGAAGGAAGGAAGAAAAAAGAAAGAAACAAAGAATGGAAGGAAGAAACAAAAAAAATAAAGAAAGAAAGTTGAGGTATTCTGTGACTCAAAGACATAGGGCATGATAAAAGAATTGGGTGATTGGGATTGAACTGAATGGGTGATTCCACTGGTGTAGAGAACTCCTAGTGAGGACACTTCTACCAATGCAAGTTAGTACCTAATTTTTAACCCAGTCTTAGAGAGTATCTTTGGCATGGACATGATTAATGACTTACCCAGGGTCACAAATCTAGTATGTCAGAGAAAGAATTTGGACTGGTTTTACCTTTCTTTGTATTTCTCTGGAGGCAAAGAAACCCATAGTAGAAAATATCTGGTACACAGTAAAGGTTTAATAAATGTTTTTTGAGTAATTGAATAATTGATTGATTCCTGACTGTCTATCTACTGAGCCCTTTGATATGACCCACAAGTGTAATTCTTCAGAAATGGTGGTATGAGTGTTGCTGGACCTGGGGCAGCTAGGTGGCCCAATGGAGAGAGTACCAGGACTAGAGATCAGAAATCTTGGGGTTCAAAATTGATCTCAGATACTTCTTAGCTATATGACCCTGGGCAAGTCACTTAACCCTGTTTGCCTAGCCTTTGGCCTTCAGTCTTAGAGTTGTTACTAAGATAGAAAGTAAGAATTTTTTAAAAATTAAAAATTAGATTAAAAATGGCCCTTACCACCAACTAAGGAATGGTAAACAAAGCGTGACCTAGGAAAGTAATGGAATACACCTATGTTGTAAGAAATGCTGACTATGATGAATACAGAGAATCGTGGGAAGATTCACACAATCTGATACAGAGGGAAATCAAAGCCAAGAAGTCGATATTCACCAAGGTCCAAATTATCACTATCAGAGAATCCCCCAAAGTAGCTGTGAATGTATGAATTCGTGCTTTTCAAATTATATTTCTGGAGAATATGGTAATTAGTTCCAGCCCAGTGGAAACATGCAGTTCAGATTAGAACTATGAGACCACTTCAGGAGTATTCATTATTCAAAATAATTGGGACCTATCTTTACCCAGTGACTACAACAATGCAAATAGAAAGGAAAACCTCAAAATAATCAAAAGTGAAGGTTGCAAAATTACAAAGAAATGAGCAAGATCCCAAAGAAGAGATATGAGAAGACACTCCTCTCCTGCTTCTTCGTAGTGGTGGGAGCTCCAGAGGTGTCGTGCATTGCATCTGTTTTTCAAAGTTTTCAACATGTGATCAGTTTTGCTGATTTTTTTCTTCCTCTTTTTCATTTTTTGTCTTTAAAAATATTATTTTTCATACAAGATGACTGTTCAAGGAGGGAGAGGAGAGATACGGGTAGAAATTCTGAAGATGCAAAAACTAAACTATATCAATAAAGTTTTGGTTTAAAAAAAGATGGCCCTTAAAAAGAGAAAGCTCAAGCTTGGCCCTGGAAAAGAGATGAGAACCTTCCCTCTTTGCCAAGGTGGGATACTATGGGTGGACAATGGGATAAACTTTCACTCAATTGATATGTCAGTGATCTTTGGTGAACTCCTTTTCCCCCATTATCTTTTAGATTTTCTTAGAAAAGATGGCTTGCTGAGTAGGAGAAATGAAATGACAATGATAAAAACCAAAGATACATATTTTTTTTAAAATCCTTACCTTCTGCCTTGGTAGCCATACTGTGTATTGGTTCCAAGGCAGAAGAGTGGGTAAGTGTCTGAGGCTAGATTTGAACCCAAGACCTCTCTTAATCCACTGAGCCAGCTAGCTGCCCCCTCCCATTTATCTTCTAAGCTTTCTTATAAGGGTTACTGAGTAGAAGAACAGGGGAAAAATATATATTCAGAAATGAAAGTGACAAAACCAAAAATAGCAATTAAAAAATGTCCTTGCCAGAAGTGACCTGGCATTAAAGGCATTGAAGGATCAATTCTCAAAGTATCTGAATATGGGGACAATAATTTTTTGTCTGTGGGGGTGGGTGGAAAATCTCAAATTTTAATATCACCCCAAAATAAGGGACCAACAAAACCACCATCTCATCTGTCTACTTTCTCAGCTCTATAAAATTTTGATAAGAATCATTTACATGTGCATCCAGGGTATCCTTGATATTATGTGAAAAGAACAAGTAGGCTTTCTCCAATCATATTCTACAGCAGTCAGACAATTATAGACTCATAGTTTTTTTTTTTTATATACCCTTATTTTCTGTCTTAGAATCAATACTGTATATTGATTCCAAGGAAGAATATTGGTAAGGGTTAGGCAATGGGGGTGAAGTGACTTGCCCAGGGTCACAAAGCTAATAGGTTTCTGAAGTCGAATTTGAACACAGGACCTCCCGTCTCGGGTCCTGTCTCTCAATCTACTGAGTCACCTAGCTGACTCCAGCTTATAGAGATCCAAGAGACCATCGCATCCAACCCTGCAATTTTGCAGATGAAGAAAATTTGAGCCAGGGAACTGAAAATGATTTGGCCGTTATCACACAAGTGGTGAGTTGAACCCAGCTCCTCTGACTCCAGAACCAATGCTCTCAATGTACTGAAAGGAATAGGGACCAAAAGATCCCACTGTGCTTGTTTTGTGTTGACTACAAAAATGCATTGGCTTCAGTAGAGCAAGTCACCTCCTTGAAGGCTCTTCTCCAATAAGCTATTTCGCTGGCATATCTCAGAATCATACAAGATTCCTTGACAGGTGTAATCACAGAGACAATTTTTTCCCCCATCGTTCCATCACCATCTGATTACTCATACCAAGTGAGGCATAAAACAGGCATGTGTAGGGGAGTAGAGCTAAATTAGGGAAAACGGGTCCCAAGTTAGGAGCAGAGTGGAGACGAGAGCCCAGCTCTGCCTCCTAACCTTATGTGCTCTTTCTGCTAAAATGACTGCCAACATTAACGATTGCCACAATGAGGCACAGGAGGGCCCTCCCTTGGAGCTCTAACCACTGAGTTACTCAGGAATCGAATGAACCTTTCACTACAGGCTATTTCAACAATTAGGATCAAATGGACCACTTGGCAGTGACCAGGGGCTATGTTTCTTTCCAAGCCTTCAAGGTCCAGTTAGTGCTTGTCCTCCCAAGGTAGGCTTTCTTGATCCTACTAATTGTTCCTCCCTTTTTCTGCACTGATTCTATATTGTTATGTTTACATTCCTGCTAGGAGAAAGTAAGGAGAGCAGGGACTGTGCCCCCTCCCCCCCTGCCCCAATATATTCCTATCTCCAATATCTAATCTGATATTATTGTCATTCAGTCATTTTCAGTTGGATCTAATTCTCTGTGGCCCATTTAGAATTTTCTTGGCAAAGATTCTGCAGTGGTTTGCTATTTCCTTCTCTGGCTCATTTTGTAGATGAGGAAACTGAGGCTAACAGGGTGAGTTGATTTGCCCAGCATCACACGGCTAACTTGAGTGCTTTGTCATTTCCTTCTCCAGCTCATTTTATAGATGAAAAAACTGAGGCAAACAGGATTAAGTTACTTTCTCAGGATCACATAGCTAATAAGTGTCTGTGGCAGGATTTGAACTCAGGTCTCTCTGACCCCACTAGGATCAGTGTCCTAGCCACTAAATCCTTCTTCCTTTTTTATTTCTTTATGTATGTGACAGTTATATCATAGTTTTCTGTACTGTTGCCTTATACCTCCCCAAAAGTACATGTTCATTGTTTAAACTCTATATATCTGCTCCAGCATCTAATACAATAATAACGATAGTGATAACTAGCATCTATATAGCACCTATAGCTTACAAAGCATTTTACAAACATGATCCTCAAACATTCGATCCTTACAACAACCCTGGGAGGTAGGAGCTATTATTATCTCTACTTTACAGATGAGCAAACTGAGGCAGACAGAAATTTAGTGACTTGCTCAGGGTCACACTGCTAGTGAGGGTCTAAGATCCAATTTGAACTCAGAACATCTTGATTCCAAGTCCAGTGCTCTATTTCCTATACCACTTAGCTGCCTAATTGTATAAATATTTATTTATCCATTGGCACTGTTCAGGTATGGCTTAGACAGGATTGCCGCTGAAGTTTCTTTTTTGGAAATTTTTTGTTTGTTTGTTTCAGGTACAGAAATATATTTTCTCTTTTTCTTACTTTCCCTCAGTAGAAAACAAATCATAACAATGCCCTTATATGTAGAGTCAAGAAAACAAATTCCTTCAATGGCCATGTCATCTTTGCCCGACTGATGAGTCTGAAGTTTCTATCAACTGTGAGTTTCTATGAAAACAGTAAATCTGTGAATTTCTATTAAAATAGTCTATGTGTTCATTTATTCAATTCAATTAGGTGAGTCTTCATTAAGCAGATTTCTTTACTTCTAAGGCTCTCTGCACTGTATATCAGATTAGCTCTCACCTGACACCTGGTAGGAACTTCAAAATTGCTTATTTCCTCCTCTTTCCCTTCCTTTTCCTTTTTACAATTTTTAAATAAGAGAAGAGAGCAGAATCTGCTAACTATACACCAGTGAACTTGATTTTGATTCCTGGGAAAACTTGAGGCATATCATTAAGGGCTCATTTTTGAACATTTAGAAATGGAAACAATGATTACAAAGAAACAGAGGGCTTCATCAAGAACAAACCATGCCAAGATAACCTCGTTTTTCTTTTATTTATTCTTAATTTAAAAAAATTGAACTTTAAAACAAACAAATAATATTTCTGTACACAAACACAAAAAGATAATTCTGTGTGATTTTCAGAATTGTCCTGTTTATCAATCCTTCCTTCTAGCAATCCTTCTGTTCTCTTCAGTCTTAGGAATATTTCAATGGTTCTGTTTTAAAAAATTTGGTTTTACTCTTGCAAACTCCTCTCCTTCTACACCCCTATTAAAAACTGAGGAAAAGAAAGAGAAACCTTATAAAGAATAAACAAAGTTTAGCCAAAGAAAGTCACTCTGTGGCAATGTACAGAAATGCATCTGTCTTTCTGAAGCTGAATTCCATTCCTTCTCTGGGAGAAGGTAATACGAGCTGGTCCATTGCATTGATCAGAGTCCTTAAAGTCTTTAAAAAGTGTTTTTCCTTGTATAAATTCTTCTCTGATTTTTTTTTCTACTTCCACTGCTATTCATTCTATCCTGGAGTCTGAAATTATCTTTGTGATTTATTATAAGCAAATAATATCACATTACATTCATGTGACATAATTTATTTTATCATTTTCCAATTGTTTGAGAAGCAATTTAAGACACTCCTAAATGCCTGTGATTCTAGCTTTTTGCTTTTGTTTCTTCTAGCCCTGTTGGTTCTCAACCCATCCCAAATGAGGAAATTTATTTCCTTTGAAGTTATTTCCTATTGTCATCCCCTCTCTTCCATCTCTGTTTCTATGTTGAGTTGGATCATTTCAACACCAAACTCTGTGTGTGTGTGTGTGTGTGTGTGTGTGTATGCATTCATATGTGTTTGTGGTAGTTCTACCTTCCTTTGATCATTTCAGATGAGCTGAGAGTTCATCAGATGCCCAAACTCCTTTCAACTTCTTCCATATTTGTATCTTCTTGTATCTAATTATGAGAAATTGCTAATTCTATGTTCTTCTTTCTCCTAAACTAGTGTATTCCTCCTTTTGCCTTCCCTTCTCATTTCCTTTTTCAAACCCTCAAGACGGAACCAATCCATTCCCAAGACCTCAGACTTTCTAGCTTAATCCCATCAATATCTTCTGAAGATATTAAGAAGCTATAAAAGACACTTGTTTTTCTCCCACCTACCTTTATTACAGTAACACCTCATCATGTAGTCTCTTCTAGCCATTCCACCAATTTACTTTTTCTAGGCTTCTATTGTTTGTTTTCCTGTTTCATCGTTCTTTTCCCCTTCTGGTCTTCTTCACAGAGACACTTGAAAGTTCTCTATTCCTTAAAGATCCATTTCCCCTTGTCGAATTTTACTAAACTTTGTAAGGTAAAATATTCTTAATTATAATCTCTCTTCTGTCTTCTAGAATATTTTGATTCCAAGATCTCCTTTGGTTTTTAGTGAAAGCTATCAAGTCTTATATGATCCTGCCCATAATTCTTTGAGACTTTAATTCCTTTCTGTATACTAGTTTTGGGGCGGAATTTTGTCTCTGAACCAGGCTCAAACCCTTGCTGTGCTTTTGGGTAGGGTGATCAGTCTTGCCCTAGGTCAGATGGGGCCTTACACTGGTCCCCACTTCTTAAGGGTAGGCCATGGATCTTAATGTTTCAGAGTCCTGACCTTCCCTGCCACCTGAGGATGAAGAATTAAGGTCCTCGTAGGCCTTGGATGTGGGATATACCAAGCTGGTCTTCATGCAGTGGCATTAGGCTAGTTGACACTATGCTGGTCAATGTGTCATTGCTTTCTACTACTTCCCTGGCCTTCCAAAGCCCCCAGTCGGGGACTTTCTGAATACCCTGGGGATTTTTCAGGGTAGTTCTTTACTTTTTCTCTGGACACATAGTCTTGCTGTCCTGACTTTGAATGGCAGTCCCTGTTTTCTACTGCCTATGGATTTCTTGATCATTATTTATTTATTTGCTTGCTTGCTTGTTTGTTTATTTAATTTTTTAAGATTAAAAACTCATCTTCTGTCTTGGAGTCAGTACTGTATATTGGCTCCAAGGCAGAAGAGTGGTAAGGGCTAGGCAATGGGGATCAAGTGACTTGTCCAGGGTCACACAGCTAGGAAGTGTCCAAGGTCAAATTTGAACCCAGGACCTCCTATCTCTGGGCCTGGCTCTCAATCCACTGGGCCACCCAGCTGCCCCCCTTGGCCATTATTAGTCTGGTGCAAACAATGGTTTTGATGTAGTGAGGATGTTGGGGCTAGGCAGCTTGTCCTGAGTTCAGAAAGTCACCTTGGCAAGCAATCCTCCCTAAGTCATAGATTTAGACCTCAAAGGGAGAAGCTGACAGGTCCTCGGGTTCAATCTGCTCAGATTACGGATGGGGAAAATAAAATACAAAGAGATCGTGATCTGCTTAGTGCCACACAACTAGTCAGTGTCTGAGGTAGGTTTTAAACTAAGGTCTTCTGCACTCTGAGGGCTGAATTATCCACTAAACCATACTGCTTCCCATATCCAAAATCCAAACCTTGCTTGATTGAATATATTTAGGACTATTGAAAAAGAAATTGATAAGCCCAGTTCATGATACTCCCAATTTCCCCTGTGGTCCTGCACTGATATTAATCCCCACCACCACCAATTTATATTACTTGTCCCTTTCTTCTCCTCATGGAAGTTGAATTTATGATTTATTCAGTGCAGGAAACGACTAGTGTTTGACTCCGTCCATTTATGGAGATTAGCAGTTTATCCATAGATTATTATTTTAGAGACTTTTCCTTGAGATGCTGAGGTTATATAACTTGTCCACACAGTGGAGATGTGTCAGAGGCAGAATATGAACCCAGCTTTTCCTGACTCTAAGATTAGGGCTAATTTTACTAAGCTAGCCCACCTCTCATCAATGAAATTCCAAGTTTAAAACAAAAAATGGGAGAGAATAGAATGTACCAACAAACAAACAAACAAACAAATAAATGAATGAATGAACGAACAAACAAATAAACAAACAAACAAACGAATAAATGAATAAACAAACAAACAAATAAATAAATAAATGAATAGAGTTGTTTACTAGAAACTGTGCTGAAACATTCAAGAAGAAAATGCCTCTGTGATGGGCATCGGCAAGTTCCAATGGCCATAAGCCTAGTGCTGGGGTTTGGCTATTGACAGCAAGCTCTATAGAATCTATTAAATTGGAAAAGCTTGGAGTGTCATCCTGGTGACATTTCACTTCATGCCTCTGCTGTCCAAGAGCCAGCTTAGCAAAGAACAGAGAGGCTCAACACCAGAAGGTTGGCCACAAGGAATAGAATTCTTTGGCTACGGGAACCCATGAAATGTATGGTAATCAAACATTTCCCTAAGCCTCGTGAGGTCCTGTTCTACCGCTCTGATGGTAGCTGGAACGAGGGGTGGAGAGTGTAGAGAATCGCCCAGTTAGTAGACCATCAACAAATAATATTTGTAAGGGTTAAATGAGGAGTTTTGACAAAATAAGAGAGCAGCTTTTAATAATTTAAGTTTTAATGAGAATATAGTAGAGTTGTAAATTCATATTATCCCTTTAAGCCAGAGAAAAGAAAACTTCTTGCAGCTTTTAACAATGAACAATTTATTAAAATAGAGATAGTAAAAGAATATAGTAAAGTGAATATAGTAAAGGAGAGAAATATAGGGAAGAGGTAGAGAAAGAAAATTTCCTAATGTCTATACTAGTTATCCTATAACTACTTATAATTACTACTTAAAACTGCCTATAACTGCTGTTAGAGAAAGTTCAGCTGATCATCCTTCAATTCAGCTCACCATGCAGAATTAAAAAAAAAAAGAAAAATATATACATATATCCCAACTACCAACCCACATCATCAGCAACCAACTCCCAAAGACCAACTCACGCCAGAAGCCAACTTCTCCACAACTGTCAGCAACTGACCGATGCACCAACTGATGCTTACCCCTTTTAAGCCCTTTCCTACCTCATTTCCTGTCTCTACGATTTCTCCTTCCTATCACTGTGGACTGGTTAATCCCTACACATCTCTATGGAAAGAGGACCTCCAGGTCCCCTGTTAAATTAAAAAAAGGAATAAAGAATTCCATATTGCAATTGTTGTTATTTTTTTAATACTGTAATTATTGCCCCCAACCCTGGATGAGATTTCACCTGTATCCCTTACTGGATAGCACCCAACCATGCCACCATGGACCCTCCAATTCTTTCCAGCTCTGGCTCTTCTAAATAATGATGATGATGATGATGATGATGATGATGGTGATGATAGCCTTTATATAGCACTTGAAGGTTGCAAAGAGCTTTACAAATATGATCTCATTTTATCCTATATTTATTACTTTTCCCTAATAATAATGATAGAGAGCATTTATAGAGTTCTTTAAAGTTTACAAAACATTTGACAAATAAGTCATTTTGTCCTTCCCTTATTTTAATACCTGGCATTGATATAACATTTCTAGGGTTTATAAAGTACTTTGCAAATATGGCCTCACTTAGCCTGTATTTATTGTCTCCTTGTCACAATAAATAATATTTTGCATTTTATACCACTTTGAGGTTTGCAAAGCGCTTTGAAAAGATTATCTCATTTTAGTCTATATTTGTTGCATTCCCCTAACAATGATAACTAGCATTTATGTGGAACTTGAAGATTTTCAAAATGTTTTATAAAACTATTATTTTATCCTATATTTATGGTCTTGCCCTAATATTCATAGCTAACATTTATATAGCATTCTAAGGTTTGCGAAGCAAATTTTCTCATTTTTTCCCCTCACAATTACCCTGGAAGGCAGGTATCTTTATGATCTCCACTTTATAGATGAAGAAACTGAAGTTTAATGACTTGCCCAGGGTTACACAGCTGGTAAGAATCTGAGGTGGGATTCGAATTCAGATCTTCCTGACTCTAGGCTCAACATAAGTCCATCCACTGTACCATCTAGCTGCCTATTAGACTGCAACTTTCTTGAGGGCAAGAACTGTCTTGTTTGCTGGTATTTGTATCCCTTTATGCATGGCACTATTCCTGGGACACAGTGAGTGCTTAATCATTTTTTTCATCCATCCATCTCTTCACCTGTTACTTCATTCACTCAATCCAAGATCTTTGTTTAATGGCCAAAGAGGTGATACATGGCTGGAAGAACTAGGCCATACCCATCTTTATAGCTTCCCAATAAAAATGAAACCAAAAGATGAAAAGAAACCAGAGTGATTCTCACACGTTTCTCAGAAGAGCTTATAAAATTGGTTGGGGAATTGGTCTCATTGGTGTCCAAAGGCCATAGGCAATATTGTTTCATGAGACACTTAGTCATCTGGCCTTGTGGGACTCTGAATGGGTGTAAGTAAACATGGCAATGAAGAGAATTGTGGCTTATGTGCTCACATCTTGTTACAGAAGATCTAAAAGAAGAGAAATTCTATGAAGACTTTTGACAAGATCCTCCAAAGCAATCACCGTATAACTTGATGTTTGGTGGCTCCAGTGGGAAGGTAGCATTGGGAAAGATTTCTAAAATATAGTGAAAAAATATGGTTGGGATTGAGAAATAGAAGAAACCAAAGGCTTGTTGATTGGCCAAAAGTCCTTGCTTATATGTCAGGAATCTATTTTATCATGCAAAGGCTGAAGGCTATGTACGTGATTGACACCAAACATGTCATTCATACACACACACACAAAGAAAATGGGAAGGAAAGGCAAGAAAATAACTATATTTTAATAGCTATAAACTGGCTACTAACATGAATCCTTTCAGAATCAGCTGTCTATATGCAGAAAAATCATAACATGGTTAGAGCAAAGGTAAACATTGAAATCTAATTAGAAGAAATAATAAAGATTAAAAGACACAGTATGTGATCACAATCATTAAAATCTGACCTGTTCAAACCAGCTGTTAGCTCTGAAAAAGAGGACATACAAGTATTCCTTAAATCTGACTCTTCCCATTGTGGTTTCAATATATCTATTGATATATTATAACTTGGCATGAGAAATTACATGGGGAGAGGAGTAATACCTATGGGGCTCATTGGATTAGGAACCAGGCCTGGAAATAGGGAGTCTTGCGTTCAAATTTAGACTCAGTCACTTCCTAGCTGTGTGACCCTAGTTAAGTCACTTAACTCTCATAGCCCATCCCTTATTGCTCTTCCACCTTCGAATGATTACAAAGTATGGATTTTAAGGCAGAAGATAAGGGATTAAAAATTAAATAGAAATTCTTTTGGAGTTTTAGGTGAGCCACAGACAACAAATGAAAGGTAGCAGACAATAGGAACAGTTTAGAAACCATATACCCTTTGACAAAATACTTAGCCAAAATTTTATAATAAGGAATTGGAAAAAAACCATAAAAGAAAGAATTCTTCTTCCCTGGTATAAAAATTTTACCCAGATTTTCAAGGTCATCTTGCCCCTAATAACCTTCGATGATAGATGGGATATCTGCAGAATTAACATTCTCATTCTGGCCATTTGTTAGAGAAGCTTAAGAGATGTAAAAGAGACACCATAGCTAGAGAGTCAGAAAAGCTAAGAAAATGGTTCAGTATCTCCTCGTCTAGTGGAGAGTCATGGCAGCCAAAGGCAACACCCATTGAGATTATTCACTCACTTACAAAGCATCGCAGAAGATGAAACCTCCAACAGAAAGACTACAAGCTATATTATCTCCCCAAGCACCCCACCAACACCACCACAAATGAAAAAGAAGCTTGGTAAAGCATGGCAAGAGAAAAAACAAAGGCAAATTATCCCAAAAGACTTTAGAGAAGAAACTGGAGAAGAGATTACAAATAGATGGGAAATGGAACCAGGGTTTATTGAGAAATCTATTCTTATTATGATGATCATTGAACTGCTCCAACTAGGTCCCCTCATTTTGGTAGCTGATATGAAAAAGTAGAATTGGTGCTTATAGAAATAAAGAAGGGAAGAGAGATGATATGATTAAATATATACAGAAGAAACCAAGACTTCTAACATCACAATATTAATGGCATTCAGTGGTCAATTTTCAGGATTTTTCAAAGAAGTGATTGTTATTATTGAGTCGTTTTGATCACTTATCACTTGTTGTGACCCAATTTGGTATTTTCTTGTGGCAAAGATAATGGAAGAGTTTGCCATTCCCTTCTCTCACTCATTTCACAGATGAGGAAACTGAGGAAACAAAGAGGGTTAAGTGACTTACTCAGGGTCACATGGATAGTAAGTGTCTGAGGTCAAATTTGGACTTAGGAAGTCTCATCTTTCTGACTCCAGGCCTGGCATTCTATCCACTTGCATAATTTTCATAAAATCCAAGATTAAAAAATTTTTTTTCTGAGAGAAATTTCAGGAAAAGAAGCTCACTAACTCCCCAAATCAAAAAGGTGAATTCTTTTAAAGAAGGCACCATAAAGAAGCCTGTTGAAACCATACATTGCATTAGAAGATCCAGAATGAACTTTGGGATGTACTGAAGGGGTTGAACACATTTATTTTGAATGTAAACTCTTATGCCATAGAGGATTGCTCTTTAATTGGCTTTTGTCAACGCACCTACTAATAATTGGTTTTGCTCTCTTTCTCTTTTATTTCCCTCTTATCTCCAACTATTGTAATTTCCCCTTAGAAAGTACAGTATTGTATGCACCTTTAGCTAGGAGATCTTTAGAGGTATAAGCTGGATATTTGAAATGATTCATTGGGGAGATTAGGCATGTAAATCTGGGAGATTTCAACATACTCATCTCCCAATAGAATCACAGGGGGGATTGTGAAAGAGAATTTTTTTATCTTAACTTTATCAAGTACTTGGAGTGCTCCACCCTTTTAACTTACTCAATCAGGAACTTGTGAATGCTATCAGGAACTTTTGAATGCTTTTGATAAGAGTTCACAACCTTAGGTATTGCTAGGCAAATTGAGAAACTTTTATTGGTTCCTGAGATGTGATAAATCAATCCACAGTGAAAAAGCAAGGAGGAACCAGAGAGATAGGAAGTGACATGGATAAAACTGCTTATAAAAGCCAGTTGAGAGTATTCTGGGTCACTTCTACTTCTTCTGTGCTGGTGGCTTTTGCTGAGGATCTGCTGCTTCTGCTGCCCTGGTGGCTCTTGCTGAGGGAAGACCTCTGCATTGGTGTCTCTGTGTTGGAGGATTTTCTGCTTTGGATGACTTCTACTTTGGAGGCTGAGACTCTCCTCCTCCTCTGGCTAGAGATTGGTACTTTGTCAGGGAGCGAGTTAGATTTCTTTGGAGCAGACTTAGAGTGGTAGGCTAGACAATTCCCCTATCACCTCCCTACATTTCCCTCCTTACTATCTCTACCCTGCTGTAATAAAACTACTAAAGTTGCTAACAGACTTGTGACTTGAGTTAGTTTTATACAGTGCAACCACAATATATTTTTTAATTCTCATATTTGTCAAACCCATTTTTAATTATTACACATTGCATCACCTACTTGTCACTAGTTCAAAGAGGAGATTTCAAAAGACTAGGAATGACCATGAAGAGAATCATTGGCTAAAAAATGGTGGCTGAGAAGACATCAGCAACTACTGACCCCTGTACTGATTTTCTCATTTCCACAAATCTTTAGGAGAATGACTGAAGATGAAAATCGGAGAAAGGAACAGGCAAATTTTTGCTGGTCATTTTCTACAACAAACTATACTTTCACAATCCATGGTTAACTGAGAGGTATAGAGAAAATATAAGATCTCACTCTGTTCATCATCAGAGGGGTAGTGTGACAGAGTAAGAAGACCACTGCTCTAAGTCAAGAGGACATGGGTTCAAATTCCATCTCTGATACTTAATAACTGTGTTCCTTGGGTACATTGACTGCCTGGAACTTAGTTTCCTCATTGGCAAAATTAGGGGTTTAGATGATCTCTGAGATCCTCCCTTCCACTCTAAATTTATGATCGTATTTCTCTATTCTCTTCCTTTCTGTCTCTGTCTCTTCTCTCCCTCTCCTCCCTCCCTCTCTCCTTCTCTCCCTCTCCTCCCTCCCTCTTTCCTTCTCTCTCTCTCTCTCTCTCTCTCTCTCTCTCTCTCTCTCGTTCTCTCTCTCTCTCCTTTTCTCTCTCTCTCTCTCCTTCTCTCTCTCTCTCTCTTCCTAATTTTTCTTTTTTGTCTCTCTCTCTATGACACATATAATCTCTGTAGCAAAGTGTAAACTTAAAAGCTCTTTTTTCCAAACCAAGTGTCCTGCATGTATTTGTTAAGATGATTGTGGAATGATCAAATGTGGTAGACTTGGTTGCTCTCATAAATACAAAGATCCAGGACAATTCTGAAGGACTAATGACAAGGGAGGCTCTCCACCTCCAGAGAAAGAACTGTTGGAGTCAGAATACAGATCGAAACATATGATTTTTCAATTGGTTATTTGGGTTCAAGTTTTGGGTTTTTGGTTTATAAGATTACTCACTTATAAAAATGAACAATATAGAAATATGTTTTATGTGATAATATATGTATGACCAAAATGGAACCACTTGCCAGTGCTGGGAGAGGGAAGAGAAGGGAGAGAGGAGATAAGGTCAATCATAGGACTTAGGAAAACTTGTGTAGAAATTTATGTGATTACATGTAATTGATAAAAAAAAATAAAAATAAAAGATGATTGCAACTCCTGGACAGATGGAGCTACAAAGATAACTTTGTTAACCAACCCTCTCAGTACTAACATAAAATAAGGTAGAAAACAGGGAGAGATGCTCTATGCTTGCCAAGTGGGTTGCCCCAGCCACCAAATCAGAGAGGTTTAGGATGGAATGAGACTCGACAGCTACCTGATCCAATCCATACCCCAAAAGAATCTCCCTTGTAACCTACCCAACAAAGAGCCATTAAAGTGTCTCTTCAGATCTCCAATGAGAGGGAACCTACTCCAGATTTGGATGGCCTTGTTTTTAAGAAATCTTAATTTACATCCAGTTCAAATTTGCCATTGCAACCTAGTTCTGAGTTCTAAGGACAAATAATAAATCTCATCCCTCTCCTATATGCCAATCTTTCACATACTTAAGGCTAGCTGACATACAACCCTCTATTTCTCCCTACCCCAAGTCTTCACTCCTCCAGGCTAAACATCCCCAGTTGCTTCAAGCAATCCTCATAGGTAATGGCTAGAGTATTGCACTTGGGAGTCAGGAAGACCTGAGATTAAATCTATACAACCCTCATCTGGAAAATGAGGATAATAACAGCATCTGCCTCCCAGAGTTCTTGGGAGGAGAAAATGAAATCCTATTTGTAAAGCATTTTGCAAACCTTAAAAGCTCTGTTTAAATGGTAGTTATTATCGTTATGTGATTTGGACGCAAGGGAGGAAAGGAGGGATGAGGAGCAAGAGGTAAGGTTCAAGAGACTGGAAGAAAACTCCTGCAATAGTCCAGGCAGAAGGTGGGTACTAATGTGGAAGACTCATCGCCCTGAGTTCAAATCAGGTCTCAGATACTTAGTAAGTATGACCCTGAACAAGTCCCTTAACCCAGTTTGCCTCAGTTCCTCATCTGTACGACAAACTGGAGAAGGAAATGACAAACCACTGTAATAATTCCTAAATGGGGTCATGAAGAGCCAGATGTGACTCAACAACAACACAAGTGATGACAATAGCTATTGAGAAGAAGGGAGGGATAAAAGCACTATCTAGGAGGCTTCTTTTGGTAGACGTGAGCTAGTATGTCTATGGCATTTGGGGAATATTTGGGAGAAGGATGGTGCTGACTTGTGATTCATATGTATGGGGTTCTCTTATTGAAATATTCTCTCTACTAATATAGATGGGTAACTATTCTATCACGTATGGCCTTAGAGAGTTATCTTGGGGCCCTGAGAGATCAAATGCCTTTAACCAGCACTTGTGAGAGGTAGGACTTGAACTCTTCTCTCCTCCAAAGGCTGCCTTCCATCCACTCCACCAAAATGTCTCTGATTGAGTAATAATGTTTCACATAAAAAGTGATTTATTTTATTTAATTGTTATGTAGAATTTTGCAATTTAAAATTTTTAGATCCAGCGAGAACTAGATATTCACTAGATCAGAGATTTAGAACTCCAAGGGTTTTAAGAGGTCACCTAGTCTAACCTCCTTATTGAACAGATTGGAAACTGAGGCCCAGTGAGACTGTAAGGTCAGATATTACACAGGGAATCCGTGGCAAAGTGGAAATTCAAACCCGAATCCTATGATTTGCAATCCTATACCCTTTCCTTTTTTATAATCTTGCAAAATTATATTTAGTATTTCCTACTTACAATAAAATACTTAACCTATACTCAGTCAGGAACCTTAGAGATAAGCCAGTCCGAACCCTTCATTTTTATAGAGGAAGGAGGAGAATTTTAATTTTCTAGGAAAGTAGTGTTATCTCAAAATCTAACCTTCCAGCAGAAAGGCAGATTTCTCTGGCAAGGCAGCCTTGAGAGTTGCCTTGTGACTAACCCCAAGTGTGAGCATTTGGGAATTTATCCCAATAGACAGCTCCTAAGCAGCAAGCCTTTTGGAGAAGGAGTAATAAAAATAGCATATGTGTGTATTTTTATATACACACTCATATATACACATACATATAAACACATGTACATATATATATATATTTACACATATACCCATGTACATAGTTCTTTGAGTTTTGTGAAGTATTTTATATACATAATCTGATTTGAGTCTCTATTATTATGGCACTATTATTATTTCCTCTTTAAAGATGAGAAAACAGGCTCAGAAAGGTTAATGGATTTGTCCAGGGTTATATGGTCAGAAAATGCCTGAGGCAGGATTTGAACCTTGGATAGACCTGCACGAGTTATATTACTCTCAGTTTAGGGGCTCACAGGTTCATAAATCTGGAGCATGATGGGATCTCTGGGACCATTTAGTTCAACTCCCTCATTTATGAAATACTTACTGCATGTCAGGCACTATGCCAAGTACTGGGAATGTAAATCAAAGGAAAGGGGAAGAGAGATGGACAGAGACAAAGACAGAGAGACAGATAGAGAGGCAGAGAGAAAGACAGGTATGACAGAAACAGAAATCGAGAGGGAGAGAGAGAGAGAGAGAGAGAGAGAGAGAGAGAGAGAGAGAGAGAGAGAGAGAGAGAGAGAGAGAGAGAGAGAGAGGAAGAAGA
>NC_058132.1:671812185-671865538 GCF_016433145.1 Gracilinanus agilis | reverse complement strand
AATAGCTGCCTGCAAGGAGTTTATATTCTAATAGGGGAAGACTTAAAAAAGAAATGAAAAATCAGAGGACTGTGCTCCCTTCATCTTTCTCATAGCACAATAATACAATGTATTTATAGCCCATAATTTGTTCAGCCATTCCCCAATTGTGGAATACCTCCTCAGATTCCAGGTCTTTGCCACCACAGAAAAGGAGATACTATAACTATTTTTTGTAGATATGGGTCCTTTGATCTCTTTTGGGTATAGAACCAGTAGTGATATAGCTAGGTTAAAGTACATGCATAGTTTAGTAACTTGGGGAGCATATTTCCTGATTGCTTTCCAGAATGGCTAGGCCAGTTCACAATACCACCAACCACACTGCAAGGTGCCTATTTTCCCATAACCCCTCCAACATTTGTCATTTTGGGGTCAACTTTACTAGTTTCCATTTGTGTTAACTTTGCCAAACTAATGGATGGGAGGTGGAACCTCAGAACCACTCTAAGGCAACCTTAGAACTGCTCGAATTTCCATTTCTCTAATTCTCTAACTACTAATTTGGAACACTTAGACTTCTTCTTTAGAAAAACTGCCTATTTAATTTAGTTTAGCTTTTGCATATAGTTGCAAGTTGCTATCCAGAATGGCTGGAGCAGTTCACGGTTTCACCAAATATTGCATTAATTTTCCCAATGCCCCTCCAATATTTGACAGGGTGTGATGTATTGCCTCAGAATTGTTTCAAGGGAAACTCAAATTTGCTTTCATTTGAAAACTCTAATTATTAGTTATTTGGAGCATTTTTTACATGACTATTAATAGCTTGGATTCTTCCTTAGAAACAAATTACCTGTTCGTATCCTTTGACCACTTGTCAATTAAGGAATTGCTCTTTTTCTTATAAATTAAAATCTGCTCTTTTTACATCCTGAAAATAAGAACCTTAACAAAGAAACTACAAAGATATTCTACCTTTTTATTCCAGTTATCTGTTTCCCTTCTAATTATACCTACATTGGTTTTGTTTGTGCAATACCTTTTTTTAATTTTATGTAATAAAAATCATCCATTTTATTTGCTATGATCTTTTCTATCCCTCGGTTGGCCACAAACTCTTCTACTGTCTAAGAGATCGTGAAGGTAATTCTTTGTTCCTGAATTTATGGTGTCACTTTTAATGTCTAAATCAAGTATTATTTCTGAGCTTGTTTGGTGTAGAGTATGAGGTGTTGTTCTACACTGAATTTCTGCCAGATTGCTTTCTAGTTTTCCCCACAGATATTGTCAGATAGTAAATCCTTAAACCAGCAGCTAGAATCTTTAGGTTTATCAAACATTAGGCAATCAGGTACATTTGGCTCTGTATGTTGTATGCCTAACCCATTCCACCAACTGATCTATTTGACAACCAAATCACTTTGATCATTTGTTTTCTACTATAGCCCATAATTTATTCAGTCATTCTCCAATTGATGGTTGCTTTCTCAGTTTCCAGTTCTTTGCCACTATAGAAAAAGAGCTACTATAATTATTTTTGTAGATAGGGGCCCTTTGATCTCTTTAGGGTATAGGACAGATAGTGATATTGCTAGGTTAAAGTATATGCAGTTCAGTAACTTTGGGAGCATATTTCCTGTTTGCTTTCTAGAATGGCTGCACCAGTTCACAGCTCCACCAACCATGTATTAAGGTGACCATTTTCCCATAATGCCCCCAACATTTGTCATTTGGGGGTCTGGTACTGTACTACTAACCCCTCTTCTTTCCTACTTTTCAGTATTTTCGCTTTTATTGTCATTTTCCCCTTAGCTCTCTAAAGCAATCCTTTGGTAGTTTGATTTGTGTGGCACTAAATAGTAAATTAATTTAGGTAGTATTATAATTTTTATTGTATTGGTTCAGCCTACCTATTGGCAATGGATACCTCTCCAGTGATTGATATCTTGTCTTTCTTTGTATGAAGTGTTTTTATAGTATATTCATAAAATTCCTCTGTTCGATCCCCTTGTAATTATAGAGGAACTAAGTGTCCCATCCAGTATCACAAAGATAAGTAATTGTTACAGGTGGGATTTGAGCCTGATTCTTCGGATTCTTTATCCAGCATTATTTCCTTTGCACCATGTTGTCTCAGAGGATTGCCCACATGGCAACTGTAGCTGTAAATAGTGAGCTCCCGAGCACCATGCTTGTTGGAGAAAGCAGAGGAACGTCTTTGGGTTCCCTTGGCTGGAGGAGTTTTAAAGGGACTAAAGCAAGGCATGGGAGAATCAGAGATTTTGATTCTATCACCATACTACTATTGCAATGAGTAACTCAACGCTAGTCCAATGGGAAAGGGAAATAAGCTCAAAAGATATTTATGCATCTTGGAGAAATATGGCCCTAGGATGGTCCTAGGAGTCTGGAAAGGACTGCAGAGGATCCTCCGAGAAAGAGGACTTTCACTGGAATGTTGGCAGTACCAAGTTCACTTCCAAGCAGGGTTTTGGGATTGCTGTGAATTTTTGATTTGTTTTCCATATGTGGTTATCAGATCCAGTGAATCCTAAGCACTTTCTGCATTTCCTGTGAGGTGAAATAGGCTGCCCTGGACTTGATCTGTATTTATTTCCTTTAGCACTTTTGTAGGAGAGGCTCTTACAGACATTTATAGAAAGCTAGATATGAATAGACAGGCTTTAAGAGGGTTCTCGGAATAAACCCTGAGTGGGAGGGGCGTACAAACCAAATACAATATAGTGTGACCTTTTGTGGGGCAGCCCCCAAGATCAGAGCCAAAATATCAAATGGCCCTGGACCATGTGTTATACAGAAATTGTTAGAAACCAGAACTTACCCAGGAGGTGCCTGGCAAATCCATTAGGCATCGATAGCAGAGGGAAAATTGGAAAGTATGAGATGGCAGGTACATGACCTCTAAATTCTTTAAATTCAAAAGACCCTTTCTTAGAGCATATGTGAGATTTAACAAAGTAATTCCCCAAGATTTGGAATTCTGATGAGGAACAGATCTTCCTTCTTTCCTTCTTTTCCTTACCGATCTAACCAACATTTATTTATTTGTTTACTTATTTTAAAAAACCCTTACCTTCTCTCTTTGGTTCTAAGGGAGAAGAGTGTTAAGAGCTAGGCAATGGGGGTAAGTGACTTGCCCAGGGTCATACAGCTAGGAATTCTCTGAGGTGAGATTTGAATATAGAACCTCCTGGCTCTCAATCCACTGAGCCACCTAGCTGCCCTCCAAGCAACTTTTATCTAAAATTTTCTCCATATACATGCCATTATTAGGAACTATGACTATAGTTAGTCTGGTCATACAAAAGAGGTAGAAAGCATGGCCCTTGTCTTCAAGGAGTATATAATCCACTTCTAGTTCTGAATTTTAAAAAATGTATATGTGTGCAGGGGGTTATGTGTATATAAGAGAAATAGGACTAAAAGGGGCTGGTTAGTCTCACTTTATTCTCAGTTCTTATGTGCACAAGTTTTTCCATCTATAAGCCCAAGGAAAATAACTCTGTCCCCAAAGACTGTGACTCATAGTCATAACCACTTGTATGACGATTACCAATAGTGAACCTTGCACAAGATTTTTAGATTTATTTGATTTCTTTGGCAAAACACACAAGCAAAATCACAGCATCTCTGAGTTGGAAAAGACTTTGGCATCCATCTTGTCCAACACAGACAAGAATAATTTCTTCTCCATTTTTCCTGAGGTGTTCATCCAGTCTTTTCTTAAAGACCTCTATTGAGAAGGGCCACCTTCCACCCGAAGGCCTCCATTCCAATGATTTCTAGGAGCTCTAATTGACCGAAAATTTTTCTTTCTGTAAGGAAGCCTAAATCTGTCCTTTTGCAACTACTAAGCAGATTTGCTCCTGGAAGCCAATAGAAATATTCTGATATTTTTCTCATACAACAGCCTTCTAAAACCTCAAAGTATCTCTTATGGCCCCTAAGTCTTCTCTTATTCAGGTTAACTATCCATAGTTCTTTTAACCAATCCTTGTGGGTCTGACTTTGAGTCCCTTCTGCATGTTGGACCTTTATTGTCCTTCTTGAATGTTCTCTTGATGATCCACCTCCTTCCTATGTGGAACCTAGAATTAAAAGTAATACTCTACACCAAAGCAGAGTACAGTGATTACCACTTTTCCCATTTTGGATGCTATACTTCTCTTAATGTAGATCGAGGTCCCATCAGCTTTTTGGGTCGCCAAATTATTACCCTATTTACTCATACCGAGTTTGCAGTACATGAAAAATGCAAGATTCGGTTAACTAGTTCTGCCTCCCCATCTTACACAGTGTGTTTCTTGAACCCAGCCAAGAGACTTGACATTTACCCCTCTTACATTTCATCTGGTTGGACTTGGGCAATTATTCCTGCCTGTCAAGATGGCTTGGATGCTAATTCCATTGCCCACTGAGTTTGATATAGCTCCTTGCTTTGTGACATCTGTAGACTCAACAGGCATGCCATCTATGCCTTCTCCCAAGCCACTGATGAAGATGGTAAATGACCCAGGGCCAGAGATAGCACCTTCTTTTCAGAAAATCAGAATGTTTGCCTCTTTCAGTTCTCAATCTTTTAGCATCTCAATCTTTTCAGCATCTCAGTCTTTTAGCTCACTAACAGCACACAAAGATTACTGCAAGTTCATTAAAAAAAATTTATTAATTAATTAAATAATCAATTAAGAATATTTTTCCATGGTTACAAGATTCACATTCTTTCCTTCCTCTCTTCCCACCCCCCTCCCATAGCTGACGCACGATTCCACTGGGTTTTCCATGTGTCATTGATCAAGACCTCTTTGATATGGACATTTCTAAAGGTAGTTTAGGTAGAAGACTTTGTCCTTTTGGGAAGGTCAGGATGAAGCCTAGGGATGGATCCTTCCCAATAAATGCTTGGTTGTTTAAGGACATAAATCAATCTTTTGTAAAATGTTAGCTGATAAAGAAGGAAAATGGAGGATTTTTATGAAGATCTGAATAATTTTTCTGGGTACTCAAAGCTAAAGAATTTGTCACCTACTGGCTAATCTGCTGTTCATGAATCTTTCCGACATCAATATAGGCTAGTCTTAGACCTAAGACAGTTTCTGTGCCCATGCAAGAGGGCTTTCTAGGTCATTAGAACTTGCCTGAATTTGAGTTTCTTGGTCAAAGACCTTGTGAAATCAGAGTCATTTGATCGCCACATCATGACAAAGCATCAAAATGGATTTTTTGCGGACCATAGAAGAACCCAGAATTACAGCAGATCTGAAAAGCAATGATGATGTTGATAAATGGGAATAAAAGCAAACTGATGGTAAGGTTTGGACTGCTGAGAGAAAGGAGACAGCCAATGGGGAGATACCATGCCACAAACCTGTAAATTGTCCATCCCTCAGCTTGTAAAGGACCATCAAGATATTTCTTTACCGCTTGAGATTTCCTGTGGTTTGACAATGGTGGGTGAGAGCTAGTTCTTGAAAGAGTATGAATGAATGATATTGAGGAGTGAGGAGAGAGAGAGAGAGAGAGAGAGAGAGAGAGAGAGAGAGAGAGAGAGAAAGATTAAATTTATGCTAGAGAGTGTGAAAATAAGAGGTGCTGAGAACTGAGTTAAAACTCAAGGAAGAAAGAATTCCACAAATAGATCATTGGAGTCCATAGGAATCAATTCTGTGTTGGATTCATAGACATAGCTGTTGGGCCTGACAGACTAAAACTGACATGATTTATTGAATAAACCTCAGTTTATGGTCTCTATGAGAGGCAATGTGGTGTAGCAAATAGAGCATTGAACCTGGAGCCATAAAGATTTGGGTTCAAATCCTTCCTCAGATACTTCCTAGCTGTGTTATCCTGGAAAAGTGACTCCCCTTTGTTGGGCCTCAGTTTCCTCATCTGTAAAATGAAGGGGCTAGATTTGATGGCCCCTATGATCCCTTCTAATGTTATTACTCTTACTATGTATATCAGGATATGTTTTCTTTGTAGAATATACATATATATGTATATACACACATATGTATATATGTAAGATGTATTTCTACTGATAACTTTTGCTTTGATAACACTTCAATTTCCCCTGCTGCCTCCTAGAATTTTGTAGCTATAAGTACCATCCAATTCAATTTTATGTATTTTCAAGCCTTTAAGTTATTTTCATTTAAAATTCTTTTTTGATGCTTTTATACACTTAGCTAGGAAGAGCAAGATGGTACAGAGGACTGAGTGTTGGCTTTAGAGTCTGTAAGACCTAAGTTCAAGGTCTGACCCAGATGTTTACTGTTTACCTTGGACAAGTCACTAAACTCAGCCTCAGTTTACTCATCTGAAAATGGGGATCATTGTAGTACTTACCTCCCAAGGCTGTTGTAAAGATCAAATGAGATAGTATGTATAAAATACCTTGTCCGACATAAACTATTATATTGGCTACTAGCTATTACTGAATTTATTTGGTATATCGTTAAATGGGTACATGTTATCTCTAAAAGAAAATGTAAACTCCTTGAGAGCTGATGCTCTTTTGCCTCCATACTGTGTCTCTGGCACCCAGCATAGTGCTTGGCACTTAGTAAGAGCTGACATGACTTTCTGATTCCAGTTCCAGCATTCTATTCATTATACCTCACTGCCTCTCCAAGACGCTTCCTCCTTAATTCATATCTTTGTCTAAAGCCTTTCTGTTCACCTCGGATGCTAACTAGGTCTTAGAGAGTCAAGATCTCTTTCCTTCTTGCCAATGAGCAGAGTCTACATATGTAATCTCATCAGACTGATTTAATTCATTTCTATTGTTAAGATGGCGGCTGCTATGACAGATCCAATCAGTCACTACTAGTGTGTGGTTTGACCCAAGACACATTCTGAAATCCCAAGTCATTTCTTGGTGGTAGGGGTTAAATGTAAAACAAACAAACATAAGAATAGCAACGACTAATCCCAAATACAAAAACTTCCTGTTTTTAAGAGAAAAAGGAGAGACACACACATAAGATATAAGAGGATTTGAAAGCTTTGGGAATATCAAATGATTTTTTTTTTGCAAAAAACAGTATTTTAATGTATAAATAAATCAGATACATAAGAATTATATTTTGCCTAAAATTTCACAGAAATAAAAATCAGGGGATAAAGTACTGAGCAGAATTTGCTTTAATATAATTAAAAAGTAATATCTTCTAAAATTATTATTTGTACATATACATATAGTCTAATACTTCAGATTCAAAGATAGAGTTATAATACATATACTATACATATAATGGACTATAAAGTTCAGAGATACTTCCTAAATCTAATTTCAGAAAGAAATATTTTTAAGGAATCAGCCTGGTTTTTTATTTAAAAAAATTTGTGGGCTACATCTAAAAACCCTAAGTTCCAGATTCATCACATATTAGTTTTGTGAATTTATTCTGAATCTCTGTTTCCTCACTGTAAAATTGAGGTAAGAATACTTAACCACGCCTGCTACATCTTAGGCACAGTCATGCATGGAGTGTGGGTTGGGTGTAATGGCACCTGGCTCGATGCCCACCCATGCCCACAGCCTTGTTGTGAGAACCAAGTAGGGTATTTATACAAAGTATTTCTCAACTGCAAAGTGCCATATAAATTTGTGCTATTATTATTTGTAGAAGCAACATGTTATTGTTCAGTCATTTTTCGGCTGCATCTAACTCTTTGTGATCCCACTTGGGATTTTCTTTGCAAAGATGTTATCGTAGTTTGCCATTTCCTTCTTCAGCTCATTTTCCTGCAAACAGGATTAAGTGACTTGCCCAGGGTCACACAACTAGTAAGTGTCTGAAGCTGGATTTGAACTTATGAAGATGAGTCTTCCTGACTTCAGGCTCAGAACTCTAACCACTGGACCACCTCGCTGCCCAGCAGCAACATAATCCAATGGAAAGAAGGGAGGGTATAGAATCGGAAGTTTGAATACTAGCTCTGCTTCTTCCTCCTTGTCACTTCACATTTCAACTTTCTTATATGTGCAATGCTTTGTTATAATGATTATATAATTTTAAGCCAAGGGAGCAATATAATGGGCCCTGTGGTACACATAGTCCTTCCTCCTTGGCTTTAAGATGCATATTTTAGACAAAAAAATTATGATTTTAATCACAGTTGCTCCGAGCCCCCAGTTAGGAAAATTCCTATCATTTAGGCAGAGTTTGGGATCTCTGCCTAACTTTTTATTTATATTGAACTCTCTGTGGTTGAGGTTTAATTCAATTGACTGGATATATCTGAGGAATAAAATGGCAAATTATATTATGGTGACTGGGTAGAAAGGCATCAGGAAGGTAAGTTGGGAAAAGAGCTGACATTTTCTTGGGACTTCCCCCAACCTTGGTCTTCTTTTCCAGGATATCTCTACAACTGATGACCTTTTTTGATATCCTTCTCTGGCACATTTCAGTCTTATCTTTTTCCTTTTACACTTTACCTTTACTTTTTACACACAGAAGTGTACTAGAATGCTCTACTTGTTCTAGTCTCTCGAATGGACTCAGTTTTACTAATCTTGGTAACTTATAGGTAAACATAGGACTTTAAAGTTACAAAATACTTTTTAAGTGTCATATCATTTGATCCTCAAAACAACTCTGTGAGATAAGTACTATTATTGTCCCCATTTTACAGACTGACATAGATTAAATGGCTTGCCTAGAGTCAATCAGCTAGCAAGGATCTGATGCTAGATTTGAATTCATGACTTTCTCCAAGTCCAGTGTCTTACCTGGGACCAGATTTCCTCAACTTATCCAAATGTGAATCTTGTGTAGCATCTCTAGTCTGAAGAACCTTTCCATGACACATTGAAGACCTAAGAATGAAAATTATTGATTGGGTACCTTATCACTTACTTTATGTGGGGAGGGGGTGTTGAATATATCACTTGACCCTCACCTCTGTTAAATGAGAGGGTTGGATTAGATAACCTCTAAGTTTGCTATTAGCTCAGAATAAATGGTCCTTTGAATCGAAAAGGCTTTTAAAATTCATATCAAATGTTTCTGGATGATTGTTAAGTTCATAATAAAAGAGAAAATGAAAAAAAAATTCATATTGAATAGTAAGAGTGGCCAAAATGGATAACCACTAGAAAAAAGAGGCAAAATAATGTCAATTTGCATAAATTATTTACATCCTTTAGGAGGGCTTGTTGTTATCCTGTTCCAAGTCCCAGCATCTGTTCACAGTGCCATTATCTGACCCTCTTCCCTCCCAATTACTCTAGACACCACAATGCTCCTGGGACTGTTTTCAAAGAATGTGTGTGCTAAGGGAGGAGACACCCTCAGGAAAAAAACATCTGGGCACAAATAAAGGCATGAAGGACACACCCAGGGGCTCAGCTTCTGGGTCCATCCAACCATGCTACTCACCTGGATTCTTTCTCTTCCCTCCTCATACCCAAAGTGTGCAGCCTCCAGTATTTTTGCCAAGAAACCCCAAATGGGGTAACGTAGAATCAGATAGGAATGACTGAAGAACAACTCAGGAGTGTAAAGTCAGTGATATAAAAGATGCCCTCCCAAAGTCTGTGATGTATTCTCACCCTGGTACATTCAGGGTCCAGTGGAAGAGCTGGGAATATGGAGAAAGTGAAAAACATTCTCTGCCCTCAAGGAGTTTACATTGTGATGAAGGAGGCAACATCCACATGAGCCGTATACAGTGTAATTAGAAGATGAACTCGGAGGCAAGACACCTGGAGTTAGGAAGGGAAATATAGGATTTGAGCTAAATGTTGAGGGACAGAGAAAACAGGGAATGAAAGTGAGGAGAAAGAATAATACCAATATGGAGGCCAACCAGAGAATAGTCATAGTTTCTTGAGGGAGAATACCTTGTAGGATAGACAGTAAGTAGGTCAAAGCAGCTGAATTGTAGACTATGCAGAAGAAAGAAGAATGTGAGCATTCCGGAAAGAATGACCAGGTTAAGATGAAGAGATTCAAATTGATCGGGTTGTAGAAGATTTTTAAAATTTAAATGTAAAGATTATTATTTATTAATACATTATTAAAATAGAGAATCACTGGAATTTATTGATTATTGATTATTTGTGTGACATAATGAGAAATTCATTTGGTAAATTGAACAGAGCATAGACTGTAATGGAGAAAGACTTGAAGAAAGGAGTCCCACTAACTAGAAATCTATTGCTTTAGTCTAGGTGTGAGATGATCAGAGGCTAAACCAGAGTGGTGGTTATAGGAGAGATACGACGAAGGAAGAAATGACAAAAATTGGCAGTAGACTGGTGATGCAAATGTGAATATGGGGGGAGGAGTTGAGATGATGAGCTTTGGTTAATTGGGCGAATAATGATCTTATATCCTAATGAACTGGAAAAATAGGACGCTGATGAAAAGTCGAAAATCCTTGACCCTCTGAAGTTCATAAGACCTTCCTCTGATCAAGGAGGGTGATGGCAGAGGTGGGAATGGCATGGAAGCCAAGATTCTCTCATCTCCTCCTTGAGCAAGTTTTTTCTCAGGAACTTGGCAAAAATCCCCATCATTAAGCCGACAGATTTCTTGAATTTTGGGGGCTCCAAACTGATCTACTATTAAAGACCCATAGCACATGACCAAGTCTTCTTAGCCAATAAGAATTCAGGCCCTTTATTTTATACAATGTCTATTAAGGATTTCTTATACCTACTCTAAAACCGTTATTTAATTACTTGGTCAATACAAGTGTTCTCACCTGGCTAAGCCAGTTACTTCAAAGTGGAGTGACTGGTGCCATTGATTCTTATCCCTATTAAGCTGTTTCCTATATGTACTGTCTACTTCAGTAGCCTTGTGCAAAATGTGGAGCTTTAGGGCAGCTGCTTCCAGTTCCAAGGGTTCAATGGAAGCCCCTCAGAACAGCACCTGTGGAGGGCCCAGCCAAGCTCCTTTTGGCCTCTGTTACATCCTGGTGGGCTTTTCCCTATAAACTATTAGACTATTAACTTGAGATACATGAACTTGTCTCTTATTTTTATTTATATATTATATTTATATCATAAAATATATTATTAAATTTTTATAAAAATATATTTTGGTAAGCATATTTCAGCCTAATTGATTTTCTGTATAATCCTCTGAGTTTTATTTTATGCATCCCAACATTACTCTGAGTAGGAGTCCATAGGCTTTACCAGACAGTCAAAGGGTCCCGTTACACACAAAAAAGTTAAGATCTCCAACTCAGACTGTGTTTGCAATGAATAAGACAGGGATAAGTTGAGTCTAGATCAAAGACTAGGAGTTGCTGATTTTGTCTACCTTCGGAACTCTGCTTCTTCCATTTGTCAGCATGAGCCCTGGCTTTTATGACCTCAGGGGCAGAACGTTGGCCAGTCCACCCCACTCTAGTGGATGGACTGTAGCTCATGCTCTAGGTTACAAGAGATAGGACTCACTCCCCCTTCCAGAAACTGCCCGAGACCCTGGGGCTTGAGCTTAGAAAAGTCAAGTTGGAGTCTTCAACCAGTTCTGGGTTTTAAGTATATTATGTCCCTTCAAGTTCTTTATGCCAGCCCCTAGAAGTAATCCTACTACCCTTCTTATGTTAAGTTAGGAGGATTTGCAATAGTTAAATGGCCAGATCCAAAAGGTAGTCATTAATTCTTTAAAGACAACTATAGGTCCTTTGTTGAATGCCACAAGAATATATTTCGATAAGCATATTTCAGTCTAATTGATTTTCTGTATAATCCTTTTTGAACTATATGATTTTTATCAATGATTTGGTAAAAAATATGGTTGGAGGAGCAGCGAGGTAGCACAGTAGATGGAATGCTAGACCTGAAGTCAGGAAGACTCATCTTTCTGAGTTCAAATCTGGCCTCAGATACTTATTGGCTGTGTGACCCTGGTCAAGTCACTTAATCCTGTTTGCCTAAAAAAATAAAAAAAAGAGTATAAATAGAGTGTTTATAAAATTAGCAGATGGCACCAAGCTTGAAAGCTAAACATTGGTTGATACATGAAGGATCCAAAATTATCTCAACAAAATAGAACATTAGAATCTAATAATATAGACTTTAATAAGGATAAATGATGAAGTAAAGGCATTTATTAAGTGTTTATTATGTGCAAAGCAATGAGGATATAAATATAAAAGTAGGTTAGTCTCTGCTTTCAAGGGGTTAATATTCTAATAGAGAAAGGCACACAAGTGAGATAGAGGCCAAATGATCCTAGAGGAGCAAGGTGGGTGGATGCTAATTCATATTCTTTAATGTAATTTTCATTGATAACATCACATCCATTTCTTATGGGCTGCCAAGAGAAATAGTCTGTTTCCTCTAATGAGTTCTTCAAGCAAAGGTTGGAGGATGAGTTGGGGACAGGGTGGAGGATTGCTGAGGTCCCTTTTAACTCAGAAATACTGTGGATCTACTTTTATTCCTGCTTTATGGGGCCAGGAGAAACAGTATACTCAGTCTTTCACTCAACAGACCTTCAAATATGTGTAACCAGGTATCATAGCTTCTTCTTTCTCTCCATCAGTAAATACACACCTTAGACTTTTTGACTTTGGGATAACTCTGTTTTCTTCAACCAACTATTGAAGGTCACACTGTTAACAAGCTGTTACACTAGGAGAACATGGCCCTATTGAGGCTTCAGGTTTTGTTATATCTACTCTTTTCTGCTTCTAGGCTAAGAGGTATCAGAATAGTCTGCAAGCTTTTGAGTTCTGAAACATAGACAGAATGAGCCACAAGAGGTCTATGAGCTATGGTCCAGGTTTGACTTTCCAGTATCTCAACACAGCCCCAAGGAGCATCCAGGTCCCAACCCAGTAGTGGATTGACCCTGTATCCTGGGTCCTACAAGAGGAATGGATTTATCCATTATTATGTAACATTTGGAAGTCCACTTTCTCCAGGATTGGGGTGAGATAGAGGAAAATGAATTCCCCACTCAGTTATTGGATGTAAATGTTTATACTTTTTCTTGCTATACTGAGTTGTTCAATCTTCCTTTAATAAAGTGAATTGATGTTAATTGCTCTAATAATTCCGGGGTTGCAATTACCAGTGATTGATATTGGGGACAACATACTGGAATGGGGGCTTGAAGTCATAGCATTAGAAAAAACATTAATTACTCTGGCCACTCAGGGGTTCTACCAGCCTTGTTATGGGTGATTAGTGTGACACAGAGTTGGGACAAAAATCTTCAGAGATTTTTACAGGTTATATTTGGACTTTCTAGTATTGGTCCTTGTGTGAGTCCCTATGATCCTGTACATTCCAAATCTCAACTGCATAAATTGGCAAAAGACAGAACTCGCAATTCAAGTATTTCAAAGTAAAAATTGAAAGTATTTTTCCATCTAATTGTAGCCTCAGAAAGCACAAATCAAAGCATTTAAAAAGAGCCTTTTTTTCTCAGTCTTTTCGCCTATCAGGAGCCCTGTGGTTTGTAATAGTTTGGGTACCAGCTGAAGAGATGGACAGTCCATTTTTCACATTGTTTTCCTTCATGTAGGTTTTTCTAAATAGATGGCCAAATCTCAGCAAAGAGCACAAATCTTTTCCCAGTCTATGAAGTTGCAAGAATTAGCCTTAAGTATCACTTCTTTGGTTAGACACTAGTTGAGACAATTCTGCCAAAACGAGGCATCAGTTTATGACTGCCTCCATTAAAGCATCTATTTCTAGCCCAAGTTGCCCCATCCTCCATGCCTCTGACAGTGGTTGGGTTTTTCTACCTATATCTGACTACATTTGCTTCAGACATTAAGTGAAAACTTTCTTGGCTGCAGAAAGTTCTTTCTCTCTCTTTCTGTCTCTCTGTCTCTGTCTCTCTCTGTCTGTCTCTGCCTCTGTCTCTGTGTCTGTCTCTGTGTCTGTCTCTGTGTCTCTGTGTCTCTGTGTCTCTGTCTCTCTCTCTGTCTCTCTCTCTGTCTCTCTCTCTCTCTCTCTCTCTCTCTCTCTCCCCAATCTATCCTTTTATAAAGTTAGCAATCCAACTCTGTTTTCAATGTTAAAACTTAAAACCAGTCCAAAGGAAAATGTTCTTTCAATGGTCCTGAAGATTTGTATTCGGGAAACAGCTGGAGACACAGCCGACCATCCTAATCATGCCCAGTTGCTGCTGGTCATGTTGCACATTCAGGAAATTCATAATTAGGTGGTTATATCCCCAGTGTTTCCCCTGCAGAACTCTTTACAATCTCCAATTTGTCTTCTTTCTTGTCATCTGAAACAACAGAGAAAGCTGAGGAGGTGGGGGAAGGGACATTTAAATTTAATCCATCCTAAATTCAAATAAAACAAGTTGTGTTTATGAGCACTTCCCCCACCCCAAACAAACCTTGGACCCCAATACAAACATTATGAGCAACAGGGTAGTCTGTATAAAACATGGAGGAGAGTAGAAAGGCTAATGGGCTGGTTCTGGGTAATTTGCAAAAATTACAGTAAATGTTCATTAATTACATTTTAAAATGTTTTCTTAATGCCTTCTCCTTTTATTCACCATTATTTTTAGATGTAGTGCTTCTCCCTTGCCCTCAACCATAGAATCCCTCTTTGTAATAAAGGAAAACCAACTGAATCAATGTCTATGTCTGGTCAAGCCAGTGGCATTTGGTACTTCTAGTCTCCTTCCTTTGCAATGAAGCTTTTTTAAAAAAAAAATTAACTAATTTAATTTAGAATATTTTTCCATAGTTACAAGATTCATGTTCTTTCCCTCCCCTCCTCCCTCCCCACTCCCAGAGCCAATGAGCAGTTACACTAGGTTTTACAGGTATTATTGATCAAGACCTTTTTCCATATAATTAATATTTGCAATAAAGTGATCATTTAGAGTCTACATCCCCAATCATATCCCATGAAAACATGTGATCAAGCAGTTGTTTTCCTTCTGCATTTCTGCTCCCACAGTTCTTTCTCTGGATGTGGATAGTGTTCTTTCTCATAAGTCCCTCAGAATTGTCCTGGATCATTGCATTGTTGCTAGTAGAGAAGTCCATTACATTCAATTGTGCCATGGTGTATCAGTCTCTGTGTACAACATTCTCCTTGTTCTGCTCCTTTCACTCTAATTCAGTTTCAGGATTCTTTTTTGATTTTCAAGAACCAATTCTGGTCATTACATTTACTTGGAGTTTGGCTTCCTTTGAACAGTTTTGGGATTCCTTTTAGTATTCTGTTAGCAGTTTTTAGGATTTAGGAGAGTTTTAGGATTCCTTTAGCAGCTGTTGGTGTTCATTTTTGTTTATTTTTTCATTCTGACTATTATGTATCTTATTCTCCTGGTTCTGCTGACTTCATTCTCTATCAGTTCATAAATCTTTCTATGATTGTCTAAATTCTTCTTATTTGCAATTACTTGAAGCACAATCACATATATTAAAAATATTATATTTAAAAATATTTACATTTTTTCTTTTAAAAAACTTAAATATGAAAGTGTAATATGCAAAGAATAGAAAAAGAGGGCTATTTGTAGAATATATAAGTATATTCCTATATATGTATATGTAATATGTTTTTAAATATAATATATAATTAGAATACATAAATAATATATTCTGTTAGTTCATGCACCAGAATATGTTAAGCCATTTCTCAGCCAGCGGGGATGCACTATTTTCTAGAGTTGTGTGTGTGTGTGCCTACCTCCAAAAGCTGTTCTTAGATTATTGAGATATGTTTGGGACCTTTCTGTCTTTGACTTCCTTGTTGAAGTCCAGCAGTAGCAGTGAGATGTCTCAGAGGGTAAGACTTTTCTTTCATAATTCCAAATTTTATAAAGAATGGTTTGATCAAATTACAGTTCCCCCTGACAATGCATTAGGTGGCTATCTTCCTACAGTGGCCTTTCCAACAGTGGTTACTTTTTTTTTTGGTCATTTTTCCTGATTTTATAAGGGGATTGTGGGGAGGTTAATTTTAGGCAACATTTAGACAAGTTTTATATTTACTGTAATGAAAAATCTGGAGTGTTCTGTAATTTAAAGCAAAATCTGTGTATATCATCTTCTCAAAGGTGATGGATTTTAGATCATCTAGTAATACTGAGACTTCTATAATTTAGTGCTGACATATCATGTAATATCTTTAAATGAAGTTGGCATTACTTATTCCAAAATCTCCAACCTCTTCTTTTTCCTTCTTCTTTTTTTAAACCTTTATTTTCTGTCCTAGAATTGAAACTAAGTATTGGTTCCAAGGCAGAAGGGTGATAAGGGCTAGCAACAGGGGTTAAGTGACTTGCCCAGGGTCACACTGCTAGGAAGAATCTGTAGCCAGATTTGAACCCAGGGCCTTTCATGTTCAGGCCTGTGTCTATCCCTAGAATCCTCCATTTCTCTCTTTCCTTCTCTTTCCATTTCTTTCTTTCCTTCCTTCCTTCCTTCCTTCCTTCCTTCCTTCCTTCCTTCCTTCCTTCCTTCCTTCCTTCCTTCCTTCCTTTCTTTTTCTAGAGATCCCCCACTTTCTAGTCATTATAGCAACAAAGAGAGTGATAAATAACAGCACCTTCAGTAATTACAGAGGACCTTTCTGTGGGTGGACCTGAAATAGCCACTCATTATTTCACTGACAATTCTCCAAAGTCATAGGAGATCATTGAGCATCAGAGTTATAGTCAGCAGAAGCCATTCAAGGAAAAGATCAAGATAGGCATGTGAAAGCACTGATGAAGTCCAAATGTCAAATATGTCTCACATCTGTACCTCTGTCTTCTCCTCTGGTCAGCTCATTTTAGGAAGATCTCTGAGGTGCTGGAGAATGTCCAGAGAGAGGCAAACAAGATGATAAGAGAAATAGAGCATCATATGTGAATCGCCTAAAGGAACTGGAACATTTTAGACTGAAGAAGAGAAGATTTAGGGAAAGATCAGCAGCAGCCATCCTCAACCTAGTAAGGGGGTGGGGATCCAGTTCAATTTAGTCATCAAATTCAATCAATTCACATTCATTTTGTGCCTTGGCATTTAGTGGCCAAGGAACTATCCTTGGTGCTAGGAACACAAAGAGAAACAAACCTGTTATTTGCCCTTGAAAAGCTTACATTCTCCTTAGATAAAAGAGATCAGCGGGGTGGCATCAAGGGAAGAAGGCCATGCATTCAGTCAGAAAGACCTGAATTCAAATCCATCCAGGGACAATTAATATCTGAAGACCTTGGGCAAGTCACTTAACCCTGTTTGCCTCAGTTTCCTCATCTGTAAAGTGAACTGGAGAGGGAAATGGTAAACCACTCCAGTTTCTTAGCCAAGAAAACCTTAACTGGGGTTACAAAGAGTTGGATGTAACTGAACAACAAAAAGGTTTGGCTCCCTATCTTTCTGCTCCACTTGAAGGTGAACTCAGGCTCTTCCTACTAATTCTGACTTTAAATATTTCATTCTGTCTCATATCCATTTCCTTCTTTCTACTTGCATGGCTGCCATTTGAATTCCAACCCTCATTGCCTCTTGCTTACACTATTATAACAGCCTCTTGGTCATTCTGCTTGCTTCTAGTTACTCTTCCCAATCTATCCTTCATGTAACTGCCAAAATTCTCTTTATAAGACACAGGCCTGACCAAAAAACTCCCCTACTCAAAACCTCCAGTGGCTCCCTATTTTCCCTAGGCTAAAATTCAAAGATGACAGGTTGGCTCTTTGAGGTTTACCAGAATGTGGTTCCAGTCTTCTAGTCTTCTTTCAAGCTTTGTGCAGTGACAGTATCATAGCCAATGAGGTTTAACTGAGGTGTGATTATTGCTAATTGAAGACTTTTTTAGTCTTATTTCACATTGTTCCATTTTACACACTCTATGTTCCAGTCAAAGAAGTATATGGAGGACTAACTAACTAACTGACTAGTTATTAACAAGGAGGACTAAATGTTGGGCATCAGGGCTTGCTGCCCCCCTTTCAGGGCTGCTCACCCACTTTTTTTTTAAACCCTTGTACTTCGGTGTATTGTCTCATAGGTGGAAGATTGGTAAGGGTGGGCAATGGAGGTCAAGTGACTTGCCCAGGGTCACACAGCTGGGAAGTGGCTGAGGCCAGGTTTGAACCTAGGGTGCTCACCCACTTTTGATGTCCACCTCGCACTCAGCTCTCACCTGTGGCTCCAAGAAGCTGTATCATGTGCAGTGGTCACTCTGGCAAAACTCTCTGGGCTGATGGGCTGTTGAGTTAGAGGACTGTCTATTCCAATCATTTGGAAACTTCCCCAAAGGAAGGGGCGGATGAGAGCAGTCGATTCTAACAGCCCGGAAAATGGCTGAAGCGGACACTGTGGCGTGCGGAGAGTTGGTCAGACATGGAAGACATCAGGGTCATCCGGTACATCCTGGGCCATCTCCAGACCTGATTTTTGTCTAGCCACTGGCCGTGGATAACTCTGGAAGAGAGACTAAGGCTGATGACTTTGTACACTCTGCTTCACTTAAATCCAATTCACTTACAATTCAAGACCATGTCATAATGTCATCGGTCCTCTTCAAAATGAAGAAGGAATAAATTCCAGTTGAAGTGATTCAGGAGCCATTTCTTGTATAAAACATGCTGTCTCAAAGATGTTAGGAGGTGCAGTGGATTAAGCATGGGGTCTTGAGTTTGGAAGACCCGGGTTCAAATCCAGACTCAGATACTTAGTAGCTGTGTGACCTGAGGCAAGTCACTAAATCTCTGTCTGCCTTAGTTTCCTCATATCTAAAATGGGGATAATAAGAGCAGCTAACTTCCAGGGTTGTGAGGATACAATAAGAAAATATTTGTAAAGTGCTGAATGAGAACTCGAAGCTCTAAATAAATGCTAAATTTCTTTTTCTTTTTTTTTTTTAAACCCTTAACTTCTGTGTATTGGCTCCTTGGTGGAAGAGTGGTCAGGGTGGGCAATGGGGGTCAAGTGACTTGCCCAGGGTCACACAGCTGGTAAGTGTCTGAGGCTGGATTTGAACCTAGAACCTCCCATCTCTAGGCCTGACTCTCAATTCACTGAGCTACCCAGCTGCCCTCATCTTTTTTTTTTTTTTTTTTTTTTTTTTTTTTTTTTTTTTTAAGTAATCCTTACCTTCTGTCTTGGAATCAATATTCTGTATTGGTTCTGAGGCAGAAGAGTGGTAACGATGAGGCAACAGGGGTCAAGTGACTTATCCAGGGTCACACAGCTAGGAAGTATCTGAGGCCAGATTTAAACCTAAGACCTCCCATCTCTAGCCCCTGGTTCTCAATCCACTGAGGTACCCAGTCGCCTCTCTAAATTTCTTTTAAATTAAATTAAATTTTGCCTCTATACTTTTGTAAAAGCTATTCCCAGTGCATGGAATATACTCCGTCTTCATTTCTACTAGTCAAAATGATTAAATTTTATAAAGGGAACTAATTTAAATTCATAATAGTGAATCATTCTTCAACTGATAAATGCTTAAAGGACATGAACAGAGAAGTTCTATATGCTCTAAATCACTAATAATTAAGAGAAATAGAAATTCAAGCATCTCTGAGGCGCATACCTCACATCCACACGATTGGCAAAGTTGACAAAAAAAGTAGCCAAAAAAAAAAAAAAAGGCTACTATGGGAAAAATAGGCATATTAATCCACTGTTGGTAGAGGTATGAACTGGTCCAGTTATTCTGGAAAGTTAGCTGAAAGATATTTAGGGGACAGCTAGATGGCCCAGTGAAGAGAATGCCAGGTCTGGAGTCAGGAGGACCAGGGTTCAAATTTGACCTCAGATGCTTCCTAGTTGTGTGACCCTTGTCAAGTCACTTAACCCCAATTGCCTAGCCCTTGTTGCTTATCTGTCTTAGAATTGACATTAAAAATAGAAACTAAGGGTTTAAAAAAAGGAAAGGAAAAGAAAGTAGTTGGAAAGCAATTTGGAACTATGCCCCCAAATTTACTAAATTGAGCTTAGCCTTTGACCCAGTGATACCATTACAAGGAAAGAAGAAAAAGAACCATATGAACACGGCCTCAGCCACTTCCCAGCTGTGTGACCCTGGGCAAGTCACTTGACCCCCATTGCCCACCCTTACCACTCTTCCACCTATGAGACAATACACCGAAGTACAAGGGTTAAAAAAAAAAAAAAGAACCATAGGAACAAAAATATTTCTAGAAGCTCTTTTTATGGAGGAGAACTGGAAACCAAGGGGGTGCCCATCAGCTGGAAAAAAACCAATATGGCGCAGAAATGCAGGAGGATGCAGACATGATGAAGGGGTCCGTTTCAGAGCAGTGTTAACAAATGCAGCTGATGCTTGTTGTGATCCAGTGACAACACTGGCAAGACGGAATGATGAAGGCTGAGCTGAGGTGTCATGTTGCCTTTCAGGGCTGTCTCATTCATCCAGTGGTTAGAGCTAGTCATCTTCTCAGGTTACCTGTTGGTTGGTTATCTGCATAAATTTTCTATTTTCCCCCAAATAGAATGTAAACCTTTTGAGGGCAAACACAACTTGGGTTGGTTTTCTCTAGGCATCAAGAACAATGCACGGTGGATCGTAGGTTCTAAAGAAATGTTCCATGGATTGAATTTAAGGTCTATAAAGTACTATCCCTCACCCAACCGCCCCGTGAGGTAGGCTGTGCATATGTGATTTTCTCCATTTTACCAAAGGGGAAATTGAAGGTGAGGGAATTTAAGGGAGTTGCCCATTATCACACAGGTACTTAGTGCCAGAACTGACAATCGAACCCACAACCCCTGGCTCCTGTTTTGTTTTTCTGCTACTACATTATGGTGCCTAGTCTAGGCAAGGAGACATTTCAGGTCAAGGTCTCAGCAATCTTAATACCCTGATCAAAGGGGATGCCTCAGCGAGGGGCTCCTTACCTTCTAGCCCTAGCCCTGAGATTGCAGTCATCACTGAGAACACCATTGCAGTTAGTGGCAAAAATGAATGAGAATGGTGGCTGTGGGTAGAGCGCTCACATTTGATTATTTGTAAAACATCCCAAGTTCTGTTCAAGAAGGATAGAGGGCTAGCCTCAAAGCCGAGGTTCTTTACCTCTTTTGTGTCATGGTCCCCCTTGGTAGTTTGGTGAAGCAGATGATTCCTTTCTGAGAGGACCTGGGTTCGAATGTGACCTCAGACACTTTCTAGTTGTATGATCCTGGCCAAGCCACTTACCCTTACTTCTCTTCTGCCTTGGAACCAATACACAGTATGGATTTTAGGAAGGCAAAGTTAAAAAAAAAAAAGAAAGAGGGCAGCTAAGTGGCTTAGTGGATAGAGAGCCATCCCTAGAGATGGGAGGACCCGAGTGCCAATGTGACCTCGGACACTTCCTAGCTGTGTGACTGTAGAGAAGTCATTTAACCCCAATTACCTAATCTTTACTTCTTTTCTGCCTTGGGATGGACACATGCATTGCTTCTAAGATAGGAGGCAAGGGATGGAAAAAGAAAGTAGATGGTTAATTACATGCCAATATATGAGCCAACTACATCACCCTGTTCCAGTTGGAATCTGTACCAACAGGATAGATCATCAGAAGGAACCACATGGAAAATACATTTCTCTAATTTCTGTTTTTCCTGCATTTGATACTCCTGCAGTCCAAGGCCTGAAGGGCTATTACCCCCAGGTAGCATTTTCCCAAATACAAGCCAAAATCAGGCTCTGAGAAACACACGGAAGTTTCTCGATATCGCATTTTTCACTGTCTGATTCCTGACATTCAATGCTTTGTTTTCTTGAAAATAAAATAGACGCTTTGAAAAACAAATGACTTGCATGGCTTCAACTTTCCTCAGGCCAATTTTCTTTGTTGGAAATGTGTTTTGTCCAGAGAATCCCTCAGCATTTCTTAAAGTGCTTTAAACTTTGTTCAGACAATAAACTTGACGTCGTTCAATGCCTTCCTCATTAAAGCTGTAGCTGAGGAGAATCAAAGGTTTTATTTAATTTGCTTCTGCTTACTGGAGAAAAGGACATCCTCAGAGAATTTTTCCTGTTGGAGATGAGAGGGAAAGAAATACAATTCACATTCTGTGATATTTCAAAGAATTGCTTTCCCAGCCACATGGACACAGCTTGCACAGTGGTAGATTACCAATTAAACTTTGGATTAAATAAAAAAAAAGTAAACAGAATGGTTTAACATTTAGTTTAATCTATTTAGTCATAATTAGACATCTCACTGAGGGATGATTTTCTCTGTACAAATCCTTCTTACATGAAGAATACAATAGTACATACGCCTGTTGCTTTCATATTGTGGAGGGGGGATAAATTCATCTTCATAGTTTGCATGAACCTGGGGTGTCAAATACCAGAACATAGCAATAATGTCTTAGAAGTTAGTTGTCAGTGATTTTGTTGATGGCAGAGGCAAGAATTCGAATCAGGAACAGGAGAAAATGGCCCATTCCTTTGTATAATAATCAAGGAGGATCCATGGAGCTAAAGTCATCTCTGATCATTAGCTCTCAGCTCCCACAATGCTCCATTGGATTTCTAATGTGTGATACCTTTGAAATGGATTTTGGGGATACAGATTTTTTTTAACCAGGAACTTAAAAGGAGATAAAAGGAATTTTTCAACCCAAAGTCAGCTACTTAAAGCCAAGGAGTTCAAGTCTTCGGTAGGAGAAAAGCAGTAAAAATAATAGACTTAAATTTAGTTTAGGAAGTAGTTATGTGGCTCAGGGAGTAGAACTTGGACTTGGAGTCAGGCTGACTTTACACACTTACTAGCTGTGTGATACTGGACAAGTCACTTAACCACTGCTTGCCTTATAGTCTTCTGGAGAAGGAAATGGCAGACACTCCAGTACTTTTACTAAAAAATCCCAAGGATAGTATGGTCCATGGGGTTACAAAGAGACAGACACAACTGAATAACTGAACAATGACAAGGATATTAGTTTAGGAACTTCTCTAGCTTTTAAAATTTTTAACTCTTACCTTATGTCCTTGTACTAATTCTAAGGATTGGTTCCAAGGCAGAAGAATGGTAAGGGGGTAGGCAATGGGGATCAAATGACTTGCCCAGGGTCATAAAACTAGCAAGTGTCTAGGGTCAATTTTTAACCCAGGACCTCCCATCTCTAGGCCTGGCACTCTATCCTCTGAGCTACCTAATTGCCCCTGCTGACTTTTGGTAGTTGCCTATATGCATGTGGTGGTTGTTACCCTGGCAAATTGGTTCTCATAGTGTAGTTCATGGAGCCCTGGGGGTCCCTAAGATCCTTTCATGGGGTCCATGAGGTCAAAATTATTTCCATAATAATATTAAGACTTTTAAAATGTTGATAAGGAAGATATTGATAGATATAAGCCATATAAACAAACACTCTTTAAAGTATTCAATAATTGAGGAATGTAAAGATTCTCTTCATACTCCTAGAAGACCAGAAATGTTTGAGGACCACTGCTCTAGTAAATGGATTATAAGAGCATCAGGCTGCTCTTGTCAGGTAGAGGCTTTCCAACCATTGCACCTCAATATATGGTAGCAGAGAATAGCTCAGTAACTAGGAGATCAGCAAACATGTCTATCAGAATCTCTGCCACAGAGAGAAAGGACAAGATGTTTAGAAATAGTACAGCCAATAAAGAAGAAAAAAGTGGAGATCATTAAAGGCAATACCACAGGACATTGGCAACTCTTCTTATCAAGGGTGTGAGTCCTCTCAGACATATATTCCCTCCTTAGCATAGTAGCTGGCACATAGCAAGTGCTTGATGTTAGTTGACTTGTCTTATCATTTTCTATAGCAGGTATTAATGGATATGCCACAGTTGTCTTCACTGGGAAAAAACTCCATTAGCACTGTAATTATTTTTACAAAATGTTTATGGTTAACTACCTTTGGATGCAGGAACCAATGGAAGTGGAAATGGAGTGTGGGATCAAGAAGGCAGAGTACGTGAAAAGAATAATATGAAATAAGACTGTAAGTCAGGGGGTATGGTGTGGGGGATCAAATGCTGGTCTCATAGTCAGGAAGATCTGCATTCAGATCCCCACTCTGACACTTACTAGATGTGTGACCTTGGGCACATCATTTAATCTCTCAATATCCCAAACACATCTCTTAGACTCTGCAATTTAGAGTCAGAAAGAGAAGGTGCAGCCTCACTTTGTTGTCCCTAAATCAATAAGAACACAGAAGGGGTAGAAAATAAAAAAGCTGGAAAAATAACCCTTCTATCTTCCTTTAACACTCTCACCAGGCAACAATTATTATATGGAACCTTTCCAGTTACCCCCAAGTCATGACATTCAATTGTGAAAGACAGTATCTTGTTGTTGCATTATTTCATCTCTGTCTGATTCTTTGTGACCTTATTTTTGGGATTTTATTTTTTTCCTTTTTCACTCCCCCCCCTTATTTATTTATTATTTGTTTTTTATTTGTTATTTATTTTTCCATGGTTGCATGATTCATGTTTTCTCCCTCCCTTCTTCCCTCCCCACTCCTGGAGTTGACAAGCAATTCCAATGGATTATACATGTATTGTATATCAAAACTTTTTTCCATATCATTCATTATTGTACAAGAATAATCTTATAAAAACAAAACCCCAAATTATATACCCAAATAAACAAGTGATAAATCACATTTTTCTTCAGCATTCCTACCCCTACAGTTCTTTTTCTGGATGTGGATAGTGTTCTTTCTCATAAGTCTCTCAGAATTGCCCTGGATCATTGCATTGCTGTTAATAGCAGAGTCTATTACATTTGATTGTCCCACAATGTTTCAGTTACTATGTATAATGTTCTGGTTCTGCTCATTTCACTCTGCATCAGTTCATGGAGGTCTTTCCAGCTCTTTCTGAAATCATTCTGTTCATCATTTCTTATAGCACAATAATAGTCCATCACTATCATATACCACAATTTGTTCAACCATTCCCCAATCGAGGGACATTTTGGGGATTTTCTTGGCAGAGATACTGGAGAGGTTTGCCATTTCTTTCTCCAGCTCATTTTATAGATGAGGAAAACAAGTTAAACAGGGTTAAGTGACTTGCTCCGGTTTACGTGTGTTTTTGGTTTATCTTGGAATCTCTAGCACCTAGCTTTGGAACTGGAATTTGCACTCACTTATATGTCTCCAGTCTGACTCCATAAAGCACATGGTAAGTGTGTAATAAATGTCTGTTTACTAATAACTCACAGCTTGCTCTCCCATCACATCCCAATCCCTTCCAGCTCTCTTTTAGAAGTTGTCTTTCTTGATTAGAATATAGTTAGTCTACAATGATTACTGTATTGATCATATACCTGGAGCAATGCCTGCCCTCAAGGAACTCACATTCTCATGGTGGAGACCGAATGCAAACAACTCAGTACCAGGAGCATAGAGATAGGATAATTTGGAGAAATCACTAGCATTAAACAGTATTAGGAAAAACTTCCAGAAAAGGGGGAGTCTGCACCTGGGACTTGAAGGAAGCCAAGGAGAGATAAAAGGGAGAGAATTCCAGGAATGTAAGAAGGAAAAATGCCTGGAGTCAGGAGATGGAGTGTTCTAATTGAGGAATACCAAGGAAGCTTGAGTCACTAGATCTAAGAGTCTGTGGATATTTGGGGGAGATAAGAAGTGTGAAGATAAGAAGTGTGAAGAAGTTGGGGAGGGGCCTGGCCATAGAGGACTTTAAAAGTCAAACTGAGAACTTTCTATTTGAACCAGGATGGGATTGGGAGCCACTGGAGTTGAGACTTGAATCAGGGGCGAGTACCACAAGATTTTATTGTGTAGGAGTGACAAGGTCAGAATTATGCAATGAGAAAATCATTTCGGTGACTGAGAGGAAGAGGACTTAGAGTGGGAAGAGACCTGAGGCAGGTGACTCCCCCAGGAGACTATTGCAACAATTCAGGTGTGAGGTGATTGGAGCACCTGCACCAGACTGTTAAGAGAAAAGGGCTTATCAGAGAGGTGTTATTACTTTATAAAACTTGATAACTGATTTTTTTTAAACATTTGCCTTCTATTTTAGTATCAATTCTATGACATCTTTTGGTTTTGTATCAACGAAATTTTCTCTTTTGCCTCCATCTTCCCGGAGAGTCATCCCATAATAACAAAAAAATTTTTGAAAGGAAAAAAAGGGGGAAAAATCAACAAAACCAACCCATATTTTGAAAAAGTTCTAAAACATAAGCATATTCCACACCTACGGATCTCCCATTTTTGCAAAGGGTTGATGGGAGGATGAACTAGCTTATCATGTTTCTTCTTTGGGGACATGCTTGTTCTTTGGAATTTTATTTTGTTTTTACTTTTTATTGTTCTTTCTACTTACATTGTTGTAGTCATTTTGTGTTTCATTTTCTTAGCACTGCTTCCTTCAGTGCCTCAGAAGCTCTTTTGGGCTTCTCTTCATTTGTCAATGTCACCATTTTTTTACAGTCCAATACTATTCCATTACCTTCCCATATCACAATTTGTTTAGCTATTTCCTAATTGATGGGCATCAACTTTACTTTTAACCTTTTTCTGCCACAAAATGGGCTGCTATAATTATTTTGGTGTATATAGGGGAAAAGACCTGATATTTAATGGCTGACATCACTGAGGGAGTGGCAGGATTGAAGCAATTATATAAAGGCTCCCGAAGTAAGTGATGAAGAGGTAACCAGTGCAAAAACTCTTTTCAGAAGTTTGTCAATGAAAAGGAGGCAAGATAAAGAATGTTAGTTTGAGAAATAACAGGATTAAATGAAGATTTTTAAAAATATAAGAATGATTTGAGCATATTCTGAGTCAGTGAGAGGAAACCAGTGGGAAAGGAGAGAATGAAGATCAGTCAGTCAATCAATATTTATTAAGCACCTATTATGTGCCAGACATTGTACTTAGTTCTAGGGATACAAAAGAATCAAAATACAGTATCTACCCTCAAGGAGCTTACAATCTAATAATGGAGGAGAAGAGAAGAGAAGAGAAGAGACAGAGAGGTCAGTGAGGCAGGTTTCCATAGGGGAAGAGAGTAAATAAGATCATGGGAATTAGCTTTGGTTTCCTCAGAGACTTGTGCAAACAAGGAGAGGATGGCTGCTGCTGATGACATTTTGAGGTAAGAGAGATGTAAAGTCTCTTGAGGGACAACTTTTATTTTTCTCAGAAAAGGTAGAAGCAAGGTTATCTGGTAGATATAGGGTAAGGGTCAAATTAGACATTTGAGGAAAGACTTTTTGGAAAGCCTCTATGGGGAGTTTGCTAGAAAGTTAATCAGGGGAAGCTAGGTAGTTCAGTGGGTAGAGAGACAGGCTTAAAGAAGGGAGGTACTGGGTACCTCAGACACTTTCTAGCTGTGTGACCTTGGACAAGTCACTTAACCCTCATTGCTCAGACCTTGTTGCTCTTCTGCCTTGGAACCAATCCTGAGAATTGTTCCTAGGACAGAAGGTAAGAGTTTAAAAGGAAAAAAAGAAGAAAATGAATCAGAGAAAAGACAGAAAATTTTGTCTTGCAGCAACAGTTAAGACAAGAAGATCTAAATTATCCTTGGCCCAGTGGACACAATCATCTAACTTTGTCCAGTAGAATTCAGCAGTTTTGGATTAGAAGCAGAAAAGACAGAGAGTTGGGGTGACCCAGCACTGAGCATTGGCAGGGTTAAAATGGCAGAAAGATAGATAATGAATAAAATAATATCTGACATTTATGGAACACTTTCTACAGATGCCCCATTGCAGATGACATTTTGCTGATTGCACTGAGCCCTGGAGTACCACAGGGCCATATTAACAAGATACATGGTCACTCAAAAGAGATTAGTTTAGGGATGTCTAAGATCTCAGAATCTCAGAGTTGGAAGAGACATCTATGGCCACTTAGTTCACCATGTCTTCTTACATAAATCTCAGTTTTGATCTCCCCAACAAGTGGTCATCTAGTCTTCACTTGAAGATTTTTAGTGAAGAAGAACCCACCACCTCCCAAGGCAGCTTGTTTCACTTTGGATCCATTCTAATATTAGGATGTTTTTGCTGAGATTGAATTTAAAAGTCATTGCTCTTGATTCTGTCTTCTGGGGTCAAGCAGAATAGAGTCAAAATGGTCATACCTATAGGGATTGGGAAGTAGAGAAGAGGACCCTCCATTATAGATCTCTGAGTACTTTCAGAAGCAGGATCACTGGGCTTCCCCAAATAATTTGGTAGCAGGCAGAACACCCTGCCATGCTTGGAGTACAGGGTTCCCAACCGCAGAGCCTCTATCACAATGAAATGAACCAGAAAAAGACTTTGAAATGACTGGATGAATTCTGTAGGAAAAATTTGAAAAAGAAATAAAGGAAAATAACTTAGCATTAGAAGGAGATGATGTAGAGGGCAGAATGTTAGCTCCCTGAGGGTGGGTCTTTTTTTTCTAGTTTTTGGTGATTTTTGTCCCTGTATCTCCAGCCTCTTAACACAAAGTTCCTAGGACAGAGTAGGTGGTTCAAATAAATATTTGTTGAACTGATTGTTGATTCAGGATTGTGTCATCCCCTGATGAGATCTCAGTTCCAATCAGTTAGGTAAGGGTTTGTAGCCATGATCTTGTTGAAGGCACTCAACAATTCTTTGAGCTAGGGAGCCCAGGAATAGTTGTGCCCCATTTACAGATGACAAAAAGGAGTTTGGGAGGGACAAAAGGAGTTTCCCCAAGGTCACACAGTTAGCAAGGGGAAGGGCTGGGATTGACCACAGTTGCTTTAAATCTTTGCCTAGGGTTTTTCCTTCCATTACCTTCAATAATGGTTAGAATATATTAGGGAGGGACCAGCAGAACATTAGCCTTCCCATCCCAGGAATGGAATCCTACCATTATCTTCAAAGATTGCCTTTCTTTCTTGAAGCTTTGCTTTCCATTTTCCTGCCCTTTCTTCTTGATCTCACAGCTGTGCCCCATATCTCACTTGCTTTCTTGAAGGGGATTTAGCAGGATGAATTGCTTTTACCCTATTTCAACCAGGCAAACAGGCATGAGATCCATGTGAATGACAGATAGAACTATCCTGGTGGAAATCAATGACCCTGTTTTCTACATGGCATCACACAGGAGGGAGGTTTTGGAGAAGGACTGTTAGAAAATAGGAACACGGGTTTCTATTCTTGGTTGGTCAGATACTACAGTTGTGTCTAACTCAAATAGAAATGGGAGCCACTAATCTAAACGGGACACATATTGACTTAGTTTTGAAATTTAATATTATATTTTTTATTGTATTTTTATTTATTTTGGTCTCCATTTCCCAATTACATTTTAATCTGATTGGAGAGCTCCAACAGCCTGTTTGATACCTTCAAAATACTAGATTCTCAGAGCTCAGAGAATGCTTTGCACCCCACATCATCAATTGCTTTGCCTTTATTAACTTCCAAAGCTTTTGTGAATGTGTGATTGATATTGGGTTCTGTGTTTTCCTGGGAACTGCTAGAACAGTAGATCCTGTGTAATCCTGAATACCCATATGGTCTGTCCCATAAATGTTTATCACATATGGCAATTCAATTCATTTTTCTGGACCTCAGTTTCTTTCTCTTTTTTTTAACCCTTACCTTCTGTCTTAGAATCAATTCTGTGTTCTAAGGTAAAAGAGCAGTAAGGACTAGGCAATGAGAGTTAAGAAACTTATCCAGGGTCACACATCTAAGAAGTGTCTGAGGTCAGATTTGAACACAGGACCTCTGGTCTCTAGCCCTGGCTCTCAATCCACTGAGCTACCCAGCTGCCCCCTCAGTTTCTTTATCTACAAAATGATTTCTAATGTCTTTAAAAACTCTAAATCTTTTACCCTTTGTATTGAACAAACACTAATTATTAAATACCTATTGTGTGAAAGGTGAAAGGCATCATGGAGTAGTAGATAGAGAACTGGTCTTCAAAACAGCCCCGCGTTCAATTTATACTGGGAACATATATTGCTGCACGGTCTGGGCTTAGCTTCTCAGTTCCTATAGGCATTGTCTAAGGGCTTGGTCTATCTCTAGACTATAAAATGCAGAAAAAGAGTCAACTCGCATTGATAGAGGGAGTTTTCACTTTGGAGAGTTCTCTATAGAGATCAATGACACTTCACACCAATCCCTATCCCATGCAAGCAAGGGGCTCTGCCAAATCCTTGGAATTCCAAGATGGGAAGGACCAACAGTTGCCATCATAGAAGATCTTGTGGTCTTCTGGGGCATAATAATAACAAATAGAGATGCAGTTGAGATACTTTGAGGATAGAGAGAGGAACCACTAATAGATAGGAGACTCAGAAAGGGCTTCCTGTAGATTTAGTTTCTGAAGGAGAAAGATTGTTCTAGGCAAGGAGAACAGAAATTCTCTCCAAAGGCACTGGGAAGAGCCACCAGATTCAAACTCCCTCTGAATTGGCCAAGGGGGCAGCTAGATGGCACAGTGGATAGAGCATCAGGAAGACTCATTTTCATGAGTTCAAATCTGCTCTCAGGCACTTATTAGTTGGATGACCTTAGGCAAGTCATTTAATCCTGTTTGCCTCAATTTCCTCATCTATAAAATGAGCTGGAAAAGGAAATGACAAATCACTCCAGTATCTTTTCCAGGAAAACTTCAGATGGAGTCATGAATAGTTGGATATGACTGAAATAACTGGACAACAAGAAATATGATCATGGACCAGTCACATCCCTTCCCTAGCCTTCGATTTCCTCCCCTCTCAAATAAAGAGGCAGATTTTGAGCTCTAAAATCTCTTCCACCTAAAGGCTCCCAATTCTAATCATCTATTTAATGGCAGTCATCAGAATAGCTGACCTGTATCTAGCCTTTTCAGTATCACAAAACTATTTCATAGTACCATATAAATACCAGTGATATGTTTTACATATGAGATAATGTCTTACATCTACATAAAAATTTGAGCTTTGCAAATAAATTTCTTCACAACTACTGTGGGAAGAATGAGTATTGCAAGGTAGTGTGTAATAGAAATTTGGAGTCAGAGGACCTGGGTTCAAATTCCATCTTTGTTCTTGGTTACCTGTGCTACCTAGGATAATTTACTTTCCCTCTTTATGACTCTTTTTAAAATCTTATAGCCTCACAGATACCTCTCAGCCTTGTATCTATGCTCCTATGGTCCCTATTTCACTTCCTTTGAAGTGAAAAGATTTGCCTATGATCACAAAGTCCATAAATATCTGAGGAGGCAGTCTAACTTGGACCTATTAACCTATTTATTAAGGTTACACAGCTTCTCATTATCCCTTCTGTTGCCTGATTCGCCACAACAACCTTATGAGCTAAGTACTGGTGGTATTATTATGCCCATTTCGTGGATGAAGAAACTAAGACGTAGAAAGGCTGAGTAACTTCTTCGTGGTCACACAGCTAATAAGTGCCAGAGGAGGGATTGTATCCTAAGTCTTCCTGATTTGAAGGCCACCCCTCTTTCCACAATTTTCTTTCATTTTTTAAAATCTTAGAATCAATACTATATATTGATTCCAAGGCAGAAGAGTGTTAAGGGCTAGGCAATGGGGATTAAGTAACTTGGCCAGGGACACACAGCTAGGAAGTGTCTGAGGCTAGATTTGAACCCAGGGCCTCCTATCTTGGTCCAGCTCTCAACCCATTCAGCCACCTAGCTGCTCCCCCACTCCCTATGAAAGAAAGAATGGACACTCTTTGGCCTTTGGCTACAGCAAGAACTTAACTATCTACTGTCCTGTTAGATTCTGAGGTCTTTTATACCCTGCCAACTATGGAAAGAGAGATTATTTCTTAGTGATCTGAACAGAATTGTTGTATTTGATTCTTTGACCTTAATATAGCATGGCACATGAGGCAGGTTCTTATTAAGGAAATCCTTATTGATTGGGTGATTTCACGTACTTCATGCCCTCTTTAAGCTCTGACCATCTTTGGCTGGCTGATAACAGCAGTTGGTAGGCAGAGGACAACACTTCAGTAATAGGAATCTGGGATTTTTGAAGAGGGACCTTAGAGATCTTGGGTGACGATAGATGAAAATCTCCTTTGATGTCTCCAGTTTAAGTAACTGTAAAGCAGGGTATCCCCAAAACAGGTGAACTTCATGAATGGACTTAATTAGGAACAATTTGCAGTAATGTGGCATTTTAAGGTGTATAAAGCTTTTCTTTTTACAGGACAAGTAAGTGGGCAGTACATTAGGATTCATAATGAGAAAACTCAGGCACAAAGGGAGAATTGACTTATCCAAGGTCACCCAAGTAGCGGTAATAATACCAAGAGCTCATGTTTTTATTGTATTTTATTGTATATGAAGCACTTTCCTCACAACAGCCCTATGAGGGGGGGAGGATTCTAAATGTTATTTTCTCTTTTTTTATGCATGAGGAAATGGAATCTCAGAAAGATTGAATGACTTGTCCGTGATCACTGACCTACTCAATCTCAGTCAGAGGTAAGATTTGAACCGGGGTCTTCTGCATCCAATGCCCTTTCCTACAGGTCCTTTCTATTTCCTAAGAATCTGTTGACCTATTGAATTTTATTAAACTATTACTCCATCTTGCTTTTTCTCTTTCTTTTTCTCCCTTTTTCCTTCCTCTTCGCCTCTTTAGTCTTTCTTTAACCTCTCATTTCTCTTCCTATGTCTCCTTCATTCTTTCTTTCCTTGTGCCATCTTTTTGCCTCTCACTTCCAAGTCTTTCTCTTCCTCATATGGAGTTAAAATATATCCAATTCATATGCCTAAAGGACTTCAAAAGAATGCATATCCTTTGATCCAGCAATACTACTACTGGGTCTGTATCCTGAATAGATTAAAAAAAAACAGGAAAGATTCTGTTTGTACAAAAATATTCATAACTGCACTTATTGTGGTGACAAAAATTGGAAAATGAGGGAGTATCCCTCAATTAGGGAATGGCTGAACAAATAGTGGTATATGATGGTGATGGAATATTATTGTGCTATAAGGAAAGATGAACTGCCTGATTTCTATAAGAACTGGAAAGGCCTCCATGAACTGATGCAGAGTGAAATAAGCAGAACCAGGAGAACATTATACATAGTATCTGAAACACTGTGGGATGATCAAATTAATAGACTTTGCTACTAACAGCAATGTAATAATCCAGGACAATCTCAATGGATTTATGAGAAAGAATGCCATCCACATCTAGAGAAAGAACTGTGGGAGTAGAAATCCAGAAGAAAATATGTGACTTATCACTTGTTTATATGGGTATATGATTTGGGATTTGGGTTTTAAAAGATTACCCTATTACAAAAATGAATAATATGGAAATGGGATTTGAGTGATAATATATGTATAAACCAGTGAACTTGCTTGTCAGCTCTGGGAGGGGGGGAAGAAAGAGGGGAGAGAGGCAACTAGAATCATGTAACAATGGAAAAAAATTAAAAATATATATTCAATTCAGAAAGCAAATCAAAATATAAAGTACTATGTTCACTCTTCTGTTCTTAATTTTTGAAAGTATGTCTGCCAAATATTTTGTTTCCTTAAAAAATCTAACTAGTTGCTTTTTATTTACTCATGGCCTTCAATTGATTTTTTAAAAAACGTGGCTCAGTATCTTCTGCGAGAAAACAGGATCCTTATCCTTGGTTTAGCCATTCAGAAGCCAGGGACTTAAGCAAAGAATATTTGGAAGTTCCTTCTAGGTCTTAATAATGCCAGGGTTTGTTTTCATTTGCTGGTCCCCTGGCCTCATTATGCCTTTCCCTTCTCATTAGGCTGGCACTAGGAACTCTCCTTGACTGTCAACTTCTGTTTGAGAACTGTTAATAGAGGCTATGAAAAGTATTGGTTTTTGGCTTTACCATCTAGGAAAATGAGGCTATCTCATCCTAAAGGGAAATAGGAAATAAAAGAATACAAATAGAAATGAAGAATAAGATAGAGAGAGGGATAAAATATGAAAAAAGGTAGAACCATTTCTCTCCCCAGGTTTGCCAGGTTGATTCATCTTCCACTCTTCCTTCCTTCTCCCATAATATATTTATTCTAAAACAGAGAAGGAAGGAATTGGGAACATCTGGATTCTAGCTTCACCCACTCTCCTTTTTAACGTTTATTAATCTTTGAGATTTTTTAATCTGAAATTTACTGAAGAGTGATGAATTTTTTTCAGAGTTACACAGAAATCAGTTGTAAAATTCAATAGAGTCTAGGTGCCTAATGTTTCTTCTTTATTGACTTAAGAGCAAATCTCTACCCAGTAGATAACCATTCCAACCTTCCATTGTCCCTTGCTCCTTTGTTCTATCTCTGATCATCCCTTGCCAAACCTCAGCCCCTGGATTACTTCCACCATCTACCTCCTGCACTCTTACACATGACCTGCACCAATGTTGTTGGAAGAAGTCTCACAACCCTGTCGACTGGGTAAATGACAAATTCATGTTATCCAGCCTCACTGCCTCAAGCCAAATACTTTATTCCTCTCTAATTGATTCCCTCTCTTACTTCTGACAGAAGTTATTCCAAATCTTCTCTTCCCTTCACAAGGCTCCCACACATCCCCTCACCCACCTCAGTTGAATACCTTACCTGTTAATTTACTGAGAAATTGAGATCATGTGGCATGTGCTCCCTCTTTTTCCATTCTTTTCATCTCAAAAACCCTTGACACCACCTCCCTCCTATTCCCTTCTCCCCCCCCCCCCAGAGGCTGACAAAGGGGTTACCTTTCTCCATGCCACTGTCAAACCCTCTACATAGCTCCTGATCCTATACCCTCCTATCTCCTCTAGCAGACTCTATCCTCAATCACCCTTTTGCTCTCTTGAATTTTCACCCTCTCCCCACAATTTCTTCTCTACTGCCTTCTAACTGGTACTGGTATTCTTAAAAAAAGCCTTCACTAGACCTTACCATCCCTTTGAGACATCATCCAATATCATCCTATCTCTTCTCCCCTTTTTAGCTAAACTCCTTAAAAACTGTCGGCACTTACTGCCTCATTTCTTCTCCTCTCACTCGCTCCTCAACCCTTGGTAATCTGACCTCAGACGTCCTCACTCAAGGGAAATCGTTCTCTCTTACCAGGGTTACCAATGACTTTTTAATGACCAAAAAATGCTGTGGTCTTTTCCTGGCCCTCATTCTTCTTAAACACTCGGCTGTATTTAACATCATTGATTACCCTCTCTCCCCGGACACTCTCCTGGCTCTCCTCTTATGTCAGCTGACTTCTCCTTCTCTCCTTTGCTGGATCATCATTTATATTACACTCTGTAACTGTGGGTAGTCCCCAAGATTCTCTCCTAGGCACTCTTCTTGTTTCTTTTACACTCTTTCTGTAACACCCTCAGCTATAATGGATTTAACCACTATTTCTATTCAGATCACTCAAAGATCTATAAATCCAACCCCAGTGTCTCTCCTTCAAACTCTAATTTTTCCTCAACAATTGTTTATAGATATTTCAAAATTGGATGTGTTCAAAATTCTTCATTATATCATCAATATTTAATGAATATTGTAATATATCATGATATGTGATATAAAATATATATAACACAACATGACAAAATACATGATGTAATAAAATAATACACCATATCTCAATATAATATGATGTTATATAAAATGGCACAACATAATTTGTCATAAAACTATAACAATTCAACATATTGTTATATAATAATTGTAATAAATCACATAACATGCATGATACATAACATATTATATTATGATATACAACATAACATTATATTAACATATAATAAAACACACAGTAAAATATTATATGATAAAATATAACACATACCATAATATAATATTACATGAAGTGTGTCATATATATTAATATATAATAAAACATGTACAATAAAATATTATATGATAAAATATAATATAACATATGCCATAATATATTATATGAAGTATGTAATAATATGATATACACATTATGCAACATAAAACATAATACAAAACATTCGTTATCTTTTGCTTCAAATCTCTCCTCTTCTAAGAATCCTTATTTCTGTTGAAGGCACCCCAATCCTTTCAGTCTCCCAGATTCATAACTCCAGCAATAGTCTTGATTCTTCTCTCTCTCTGGCCAATCAGTTGCCAAATCATGCCATTTTGCCCTTCATGATATTGCTTCATTCACACAGCCACCATCTTAGTGCAGACTTCCATATTATCTCATTTAGATAGTTGCAACAATCTCCTAATTGATCTCCCAGCTTCAAATCTTTCTCTATGTCAATCTATCATATACATTGCTATCAACAATTTTACTTAAAATTTGATCTGTTCATGTCATTTCTCTATGCAACCAGCCCCAATGGTTTCCTATTACCTTCAGAATTCCATATGAACTCCTCATTTAACTGTTAAATTCCCTATTTAACCTGGCCCCAAACTATTTTTCCAGACTCATTCATTAGACATTATGCTGACTCCCACATTCTGCATTCCAGAAGAAAAAGCACAATAAGATTTGACAAATTAAATCAAACTCTTTCCTCCTCACTTATCTCCCATTTCCATACCTTTGCCCTGATTCTCAAACCTATATGGAACATGCTCCCTCCTTACCTCTACCTCATAGGTGTGTTGTGATTATTGCCCATCCTTTGTTTTTGAAGATGACCAATAGCATCATGGATGATATCCTGACTTCTGAGTGAATTGGATTTAAGTTAGGCAGAGTTGTACAAAGTCGTTAGCCTCAGTCTCTCTTCTAGAGTCATTGAAGTCCGGTGACAATACAAAAGTCTGGATGACTGGCAATGGTCCAGATGCAGAGTCTGGTCTTGGTGTCTTCAATGTCTGACCAGGCTCTAAGCACTCCACAGCACTTGCTTCTTTTATCTTCAGGGTCGTGGAACAAATTATTCTCATCTGTCCTTTCCACTGGGGGAAGCCTTCACATACTTGGGGTAGACATTTTCCTCACTCACCAGCAGGTAAAAGACCTGCCAGCTAGCCTCAACCTGGTTAGCCTGCTTGCTGAGACAGTTTATCCAAATGTACCACTGGACATACCATAGTTTCTTGAAGCCACAGGTGAGATTTGAGTGAAAGGCAGACACCAAAGATGGATGAATAGCCCTGAAGTGAGCTTGAAGATCCCTCACACTAGAGGTTCTAGTCTTCCCTGAGCATCCCATACACTCCCACAGATTATGTAGAGTGATTCCAACTCTAAAGTCTCTTCCTTTAAGTCACAGCTTAAGCACCATCCTTTATGAGAAGAATTTCCTGGTTAACCCCCTATCACCACCAAAAGCTAGTATCTTCCTTCTGACTCCCTTGTATTAAACTACTTTGTCCACATTTGTGTTTATTCAATTTATAATTATTCTGTTATGTGATTATATTGATCTACATTTATTTCGGAGAAGGAAATGGCAAACCACTCTAGATTCTTTGCCAAGAAAACCCCAAAATGGGTGATTAAAAGTCAGACTCTACTGAAACTACTCAAAAACAAAAATATCTATCTGTCTATCTACCTATCATCTATCTATCTATCTATCTATCTATCTATCTATCTATCTATCTATCTATCTATCTATCTATCTATCTATCTATCTCAATCATCTATAGCATTCATGCCAAACACTGTGGTAAGCCTAGGAATACAAATGAGAGTCATCAAGACAATCCCTGACTTCAGGGAGCTTCCATTCTAATACAGTTAAGGCAATACCTAAAGGAGAGCTGGTAAAGGATAGATGAGTGTACATGTAGGAAGGATCTGGGAAGTGGTCTGGACTTAGGCAAGATAAGGCAAAAACTGACTTACAAGAAATGAAGGACACAGATAGAGGAAGGGGAAGTGATGGTCTGAGTAGAGGTATCATAGCATGGGGCTTCCAGGAAATGTTCTGTGCGCGCACACACATACCCTCCCACCAACATACACTTATTGTCTCCTTTATTAAAATATAAGCTATTGGTGGTTCAGCTCATGGTGCAATGGATAGAGCACTGACCAGAATAAGGAAGACTTGAGTTCAAGTCTAGTCTCCAACATTTACTAACCTGGGCAGGTCACTTTACATCTGCCTGCCTCAGTTTTGTTATCTCTAAAATGGGGATAATAATAGCACCTATTTCCCAGGATTATTGTGAGTATAAGATGAGATCCTAATTGTAAAGTGCTTAATATAGTGTCCATCACAATAAGCAATATATAAATACTTGCTGATAGATTAAGTGAAAGTAGGTAGAGAAGGAGACTGATCAGTTTATTGTCCCTCAGTATTTGGTATTTCCTAGGATCACAGACTTAAGGCTAGAAGAGAAACTAGACATCATCAGATCTAACAACCCCTCATCTGTCATATGCAGAAAGCAAGATCTGTAGGGTAATTAAGTGACTTAACCAAAGTTGCCCAGATAATTAGTGGCACAGCTGAGATTTGAACCTGTGTTCTTCATTCCTGAATCTTCCCACTGTGACACACATGCTGCCTCTAAGATATAATGAAATGATAGGGGATGGCATGGTTAAGGGAGCTGTTAGGGGAAAGCCACCTTCTTGATTTTCTTCTCAAAATGCAGGTAAGGATGTCCAGAAATACAGAAGAGGGCCAGGAGGAAATGTGATAATATTCAGGCATGCCTCTTTAAAAAGACTGATTCTTCAATAGACTGCATGTTGAAATGGATGAATGGCATAGGACAGGATTCATTGCTTTTTCATTCCAATCTTCTTTAAGATGAAAGTTGACGTCCTTGACATGGGCTGGAGAGCCGGAACTCAGGTAAGGCGACCTGGACTGTAATCCATATTGTCAAATTAAAATTGAATTCAGAGAGGGCTGATAACTCTTGCAGCCCATTGGTTGCACAGAGAAAGCTTTAGTCAGCATTGAGCTGGCAGAATGATATATTAAAATCAGAAGTTACTAGAAGGTGGACTGGGTTGAGCTCCTTCTCTTTCTCTTTTTCTAAACATGTAGATACAATTTTAATAAATTTCTGACATTTTGCTATCTGTATTCTCTCCCTCTCTCTCCCCTCCCCCAGGCATCAGGTAAAATGATATAGATTGTATATATGTAATATGTAATATATGCATATATTATATATCCACATTCATCATGCTGTGAAAGAAGACACATATCATTTACAATCCAGAAAAAATTCATGGAGGAAATAAAGTAAAGAATAGAATGCTTTAATCTGTGTTCTGACTCTATGTGTTCCTTCAAAGGTGGTGGATAGCCTGTTTCATCATGAGTCCCTTGAAATTGTCCTGATTCTTCCTTTTTTAAATCCTTTACTTTTCATCTTGGAATTAATTCTGTGTGTTGGTTCCAAAGCAGAAGAGTGGTAAGGGCTAGACAATGGGGATTAAGTGACTTGCCCAGGATCACTCAGCTAGGAAGTGTCTGAGGCAACATTCAAACCCAGGACCTCCCATCTCTAGGCCTGGCTCTCTAGCCACTGAGCCACCTAGCTGGCTCCATCTTTTCATTTCTGATCACAGTTCCATCATTCACAGTTGATCATCCTACTTTATTGCTATTACTGTGTACATCATTCTGGTTCTGCTTATTTCACTTTGCATCATTTCATGTCTTCCAGATATTTTTTTGTGATTGCCCTGTTTGTCATTTCTTATGACACAATATTGTTCCTTTACAATCATTTGTTTCAACTTGCTGAGTTTCTTTCCTTCCTCCTCCTCTTCCTCCTCTTCTTTCTTCTTTTTCTCTCTTCTTCTTTCTCTTCTTCCTCCTCCATCTCTCCTCCCTGACACATCTTCCCAAGACCAATTTGGTGGAGGGTACATTTCTTCTTGCTCCAGCATCAGTACCTCCTAACTCTAGCTCTGCCTGGCTGCTTCTGGCTCCTGACTTGTTTGCTACCTGTGTCCAACACGCACATCCAAGTAAGAGCAGCCACGTAATCCAGGAGCCTAGCTAGGAAGGAGGAATTAGAAATCAAGCTGACGTTTGGAAACAAATAGAAAGCACTCTTCTTTCTCTTCATCCCAGGCCCATTTCCCTTGTACCTCAAATATTCAGTATATTCCATTCCAGTCTCTTTTTTTTCCTCTCCCCAAATAAAACTGAGATGGAAAGGTCTTTAGTTTGGCTGTATTCTGCAGGAGGCAGACGCTGAGTTTGGCTGCTTGGATGAAGCCATGTCAGTTCAGACACTCCCCGACTCCAGCAACACTTAGGGCCCCAGGGAAGTTGCTCATCCAAACATTTTCATCATTCCACAAGAGGGTTCTTTTGCAAATGGTTTTGGCTGTTCCCAAAGCTTTCCCTCATTTTGGTATTTTACAAAGAGTTTTGCAAAGTTAGGAACATTTCAGCCCCCCTCCTCCCCACTCCCTTCTCCCAGATGTTTCTGGTTCTCAGAAAGTCCACCTGTGAAGCTGGGTCACTTGGGAGAAATATTTTACAGCCCTATTTACTGCAGAAAAGAATGCTTCTTCTGAGCTCCTCTGCTCCTCCTTTCCAAGTCTAACACAGCCTTGGCCATCAGTCATAGCTAAGATCCCCTCTCCCTCTCCATTTTTCCATTCTAAATTCAAATGACCCAGGGAAAGGAAAAGAAGATGCTAACACTGCTGATTATCCTTGCTGGGTAAACTTTGCAGGATGAGCCATTAATGTTTAACTGAGAGTGACAGGGTTCTGCACACACGTGCCTTTCCTGTTGTAGCATCTGTCCTCGTTGATGTGTCTTCGTGCACTGAGAGCTTTGCATGACGACAGAGAACTCCAAGGGCAGGCTGTACCACTCCTCTGTGAGTTTAATTGCAACCATCTTGGAGTAATTCAGATCATCACAAAAATTATTTATGGTCTTTGCTCATCATCCAGACACAGTCCCTTTGAGCACGCCCCAGATTCTTTAACCGTTATATATGGTTTGATTGGAATGACTTGGTGCCAGTTCTTCCCTCCTTCCCCCACATTTTCCATTGAAGATAAAGGGATGTAGCTAAAAATTATCCACCAATAACCATGACCCTCCTTTGGCCTGTGGCAAATTGTAGTGGCTAAGGAGAATAGAAATGGACTGGCAAGGCTATGGCAGCAGTCCCAATGTTCAAGATAAGGAGGAATAAAAGTAACTAACACTATATAGAACCGTAATATTTGCCAAGTGAGTAATGCACATTATCTCATTTTATCTTTATTTAAATCCAGTGAGCTAAAGACTATTAATAGATGGATAGATAGATAGATAGGTGGATAGATAGATAGGTAGATAGATAGAGAGAGAGAGAGATAGATATATAGAGAGAGAGGAGAGAGAGAGAGAGAGAAATACAGATAGATAAAGTATTTACTAGGCACAGTTGTTACCATTGAGATTACAAGTACAAGAATATGAACCAGTTCCTGCCCTCAAAGAGCTTACATTCTAGTGGGGAAGGATAACACATAAAGGGGAATCATTGGATAAAGGAGTGAAAAGAGGGGTAGGAAGGGGAAGGTGGAAAGCACTCATGTGGGGATGTGGTGAAGAGTTAGGAAGTGAGTTCAAGAATTAGATCCCAGCTAGATAATAATGATCAAAGTAGATTTTTATATTCTGCCTTAAATTTGCTGTGTCCTTTATATGTATTACCTCATTTGATCCTTTCAACAACCCTGGGAGTTAGATACTATTACTACCTCCATTTTACCATTGAAGAAACTGAGGCAAACAAGGATTAAGTGAGTTTGAATCCAGATTTCAATTTGGGTCTTACCGATTCTACAACCAGCACTTGATCTACTCTGCCCTCCTCAGTGCCTCAATTATATGAATTGTATGAATCTCTACTACCTTTATAGAGAAGACTCTGTCCATCCTGAGCTGAGGTTTCTGTCCTTAGGGCTTTTCATTCAGTCATTCCCAAGCTCTGGGATAGTATTATGTATATTAGGATGACATGAAAAAATGAATTGAAAAAAATCTATCCTATTAAATCATCTCATGGTCTTCCAGCTGGGTGGGAGATTGTAGGCAAGAAATAGACCCTTCTTAGGTCCTAAGGAGAAAAAATTTTGGGGGAAGTAACCTTTCTTATTTAGGACAGAATAGGAAAATATGCTCTCTGGATATTATAAAGAACAGGTTTCTAGAAAAATCGGATGCTGATGTTGATTTATGCTGTGATTTGGGATGAGTGGAGAAGAGGAAATGGAAGGAAGACCTCCCTACCCTCATACCCCTCTCCAGGCTCTGAGCCAGTTTGGGGGGAAGGGAGGAAGTAAGACCTTGGAAATGCTTGGTCTACTCTGCCTCCTTAGTTGCCTCAATTATATGAATTGTATGAATCTCTGTTACTACTCACACTTACTTTCTCTGAAAAGTATGAGGCAAAGTCTTCTGCTAAAATGAAGATTCAGGAATGGTGCACAAATATTGAGAGAGGAGATTTGCAACATCTTATGTGGAGCATGTGGCAGAAAGTTCATTGGGGAAGAAGTGGGAGGTAGTTAGAATGTAGGGGAAATAGATTATATTAACTGAAAAAATTTTAATATTAAAGAAGACTATTTAGGAAAAACTAAACTCCACTAAGGAAGACTGAAAGCATTGGTATGCAGCAGTGAGTGCGTGTTTGATAATATAAATTTGAGGCATGTGATTGTAATGGAATACTAATGTGTCATAAGAAATGACCAACTCCATTGTCAAACCTTAGATCCCACTCCTTTCCATTTCCTCTAACATATTGCCTTCATGGTTTCCTATCTTATCTTTAGCTTTTCTCCATCTTTTTACTGGCTCCTTCCCTGCTATCTACAAACAACCATTCTCTGGTGCCCTCCATCCTTAAAAAATCCTCCTGAGACCCCACCACTCCTTCAATCCATTATCCTGGATCTCTTTTCCCTTTCAAGAAAACTAGAAAAAAAAACCTTTGTTTCCATTTCCTTTTTTACTGACTCCTCAACTCCTTATAGGTTGGTTCCCATCTTCATCATTCAACAGTAATGGCTTCTTACAAAATTACCAATGATCTCTTAATTGCTAAAGCCAATGGTTTTTTCTTAATGTTTATATTTCTTGACCTCTAGGAAATTGTTCGATGTTGTTTTTCACCTTTTTCCCCCCCTCCTACATAATCTCATCTCTGAGTTTTTATGGTATGATTCTTTCTTAGTTTTCCTTCTTGTTTGATCATTCCTTCTCAACCTATTTTTTTTTTTTTGGTTCAACATCCATGCCTTTAATTCTGGATATGGTATAAGTTTTGTGGTCTATCATCAGCTCCCATGGGTTTAATTATAATTTCTATGCAGATGACTCAGAACTATATATCTATTTCTCCTAAAATCCATGCCTACATTACAAATATCTATAGAAATTTTCTATTCATTGCCTCACTGACATATTAGATACAACATATCCCAAACAGAATTAATTGTTCTCCCCTAACCCCTCATAATTATCCGAATTCTTTATATCTACATGCTTTTATATAGACAGGGATACTTGTCATTTTTTAATGCTATAACTCTATACCATACTATTTGTATCTTTATAATTTGTTTAGCTATTCCCCAATTGATGGGCATTTACTTTGTTTCCAGTTCCTGGTGAACACAAAAGGTACTACTTTGCCTATTTTGGCATGTTTTATTGTTGTTATTCAGTTGTGTCTGACTCTTTGTGACCTACTGGACCATAGCATGCCCTTACTGTCCATGGGGGTTTTCTTGGCAAAGATTATGGAGCAGTTTGCCATTTCCTTTTCCAATGGATCAAGGCAAACAGAAATTAAGTGACTCACAAACCTGGTAAGTATCTGAGGCTGGGATTTGAACTCAATTTTTCCTCACTCCAGACCCAGTGCTCTATCTACTGAGCCATCCCGTTGCCTCCTTTAATATGTGTATGCCCTTTATTTCTATCTTCAATCTCCTTGAGAGGAGAGGAGAGAGAGGTGGAATATAATTAATAATAGGTTTTCTGGGTAAAAGTATATGGGCATTTCAGTTATTTAAAAAAAACAATTTCAAATTCTTTTTGGAATGGTTGTTTCAATTTGTAGCTATAGCAATAGTAAATTAGTGTGCCTATCTTCCCTCTTTTCCTCTAAAATGGACTATTTTATTATTTTTTATCTTTGCTTATTTCTTATATATATATGTATATATGTAAGTTGAATACAAAGTTCTTTTGAGTTACATTTATTATTTTTGACTTAAATGAATCTTTTATATTTTTGTTAATTTTGGAATTTTTCTTTTGATAATTCTCTGTTTATATCTTTTGGCTATTTATCCTTTGGGATATAGCTTTTGGTCTTACATATTTGTGTTATTTCCCTACATATATTAGATATTAGACCCTTATAAAAATTTGATGCAAATATTCCTTCTCAATGGACAGCTTCCCTTTTTATCCTAGCTGCAATATTCTTGTCCTTGCAAATATTATTTAGTTTTGTATAATGAAAATGATTCATTTTCCCTTCTGTGAAGTCCTCCCTCCTTTGTTTGGTTAAGAATTCTCTGCCTAGCCCTAGTACTGAAAGCTACTTCCATCCATCTTTCTCTAATTTTTTTTTTAATGATGTGCTTTCACATTTAAGCAAAATACTCATTAAGAACATTGTGGTATATGGTATAGGAAATTGCTCTAAGTTTTTTTTTTTTTCTTTTTTCTCAAAACTACTTTCCAGTTCTATAGGGCTTTTTGAAGCTTAGGTTATTAATCAATCAGTCAATAAACATTTATTCAGTGCCAACTATTGTGGTAAGTGCTGGGGCTACAGAAAGAGGAAAAGACAGTTATTAAGTTCAGTTGTTTCACTTATCTCATCTGTTCCATTAATCGCTTTTCTGTTTTAGAACCAAATAGTTTTGATGATTACCGCTTTACTGTATAATGTGAAATTTTAAAGAACCATTTTCCCATTAGTCCTTTTTCATTATTTCCCTTGAGATTCTAAATGTTTTGTTCCCCCAAATAAATACCATTATTATTTTGTAAAGTCCTATAAAGCATATAGTATTAAAGCTGCAAATTAATTTGAGTAGAACCATCATTGTTATCCTAATGGCTATCTTTCAAATTATTAAGTTGTTTTTTATTTCATTAAAGTGTTTTGTAATTGTATTTTGAAAATATTGAGTATGTCTTGCTAGATTGACTCCCAGATATTTTTTGCATTTTGCATTTATTTTGAATAGGATTTCACCATCTATTATTTCCTTCTGTGCTTTATTATTTCTATATAGAAATGATGACAATTTTGTGGATTTATTTTGCATCCTGTTTGTTACTTTGTTGATGCTATTGTCTCAGTAGTTTCTTTCTAGATTTCTGGAGTTTTCTAAATAAACCATTTTGCTTTCTGTAAATAAGGCTAAGGATCTCCTCCTTGTTAATTAGCATCCTGCCTGGCATGTAGTTGTTCAGCCATTCAGTCGTGTCGGACTCTTCTTGAACCCACGGTGTCTATAGGGTTTTCTTGGCAAAGATACCAGAATGGTTTGCCATTTTCTTCTCCAATGCATTAAGGCAACCATAGATTAAATGACTTCCTCAGGGATACAAAGCTAGTAAGTGTCTGTCTGAGGCCAGATTTTAACTCGGGTCTTTCTGACTCCGGACCCAGCACTCTACCCGCTGAACCATCCAGTTACCTCTTGGAACATAGTAGGTGCTTAATAAATGTTGAATGAATTGAATAATGTTTATTCCTTTAATTTCCTTCTCTTGTCTTAATTGCTGTTGCTAGCATTTCTGTTTCTAGTTAAAATGGGAGAAGAGGATCTATGTTTTATTCCTATTTATTGGTAAATCATCTAAAATTTCTGCATTGTAGGTTGTGTTAGGTTTTTGTTTTAGATAATTTTTATTATAATAAAATTTAAAATATTTTACATATTATTTTCTTGCATACATGAGTGCTAAACTTCACCAATTGATAGGATAGATTGTTTTCTTTTTTTAATATTATTCTAATGATTAAATTATGTTAAATGTTTTATTCATGTTGTATTATTATTGTATCCTTGGTAAAAACACTACTTGGTCATAGAGTATAATTTTCTAGATATGTTACCATAGTCTTTTTGCTAGGATTTAGTGATATTGTTCTATAGTTCTCCTTCTTTAGTTTATCCCTCCTTAGTTTAAGTATTAGGACCATATTCAATTAATAAAAGGAGTTTGGTAGAACACTTTCTCAATTTTTAGAGAACAATTCTAGAGCATAGGTATTAGTTGATATTTAAATACTTAATAGAATTCACCTATAAAGTCATCTGGGCCAGAGTTGTCTTTCCTCCACTTTGCTGGTTCCTTTATGAAATGATCAATTTTATTTTCTGAAATATTTTTTTCCAGATCATTATTCCATGTTCAATTTGAACAATTTATATATTTGTAGGTAATCATGAATCAATAATTATTACCTTAAATCATTACATTCTGTCTTAGAATCAGTACCATATATTGGTTCTAAGGCAGAAGAGTAGTAAGGACTAGGCAGTGGGGATTAAGGGACTTGTCACACAGCTAGGAAATGTCTGAGGCCAGATTTGAACCCTGGACCTCCCATCTCTGCATCTAGCTCTTACTCCAATCCACTGAATCACTCAGCTGCTCTCCATCAATCAATTATTAAATCCCATCCTACAGATAGGGAGACTGAATCTTAAAGAGAGGGGACTTGTCTTTTGTCACGCAACTAGAAGGTTCGTGTATTGGACTATGAACCCAGGTCTTATTAGAGACAAATCTGGTACTCTGTCCACTATACGCCAAGTTGCCTCTTGACCACACTTGACCATTCAGAAATTTCTTCTAAATAGTGTGCATTGGTCAGCTACAGCATTAGGCACTGACTGTTGACTGGGAGGACACTTGGGATCCCCACTTTTCTCCTTCGCCCTGACCCTTGTGGACAAAGGGGAAAGATGGCCAACTTGTTCTGCCTCTGAAACTTGGCAATATCATATGAATTGCATTTTTTTCATCTCTGATGTTTTCAAGGAATAACATCAAAAGCCTGTGTCCTTTTTGTATTCAGCAAACGTCCATGATGTTTCAAGGTACTCATGCCATATGTAGTGTTTCTCTGCAGCAGACAGCTTAGATCCTTGGGTTTGATGGATCAGAAATCTGTGCTTACCAGGGAAATCCTGTAGCTGGCAAAAACAATGTTAAGACCCCAGATTCTTGGCTGTTTTTTGTTTAAGTGACATATTTTCTGAGTTACTTTATAACTGTATGATTGTTTACTTAAAGCAATGCTTTCTCTCTTACAAAAATCATTTCACATTACCCCAAAGGAAACCTGACAGGAAATTAGATGAAAAATTCAGAAATCAGCCCCATAAAATCATTTACAGCCTAAATAGTTACGGATTTCTGCGTTTGCCTATATTCTTTCAGACATGCATGTTATTAAGTGAAGATGGAATGAATATTTTACTGAAAAAGTCAATAACCTACATAGGTGTTTCTAATCATCCCTAATTGGGACATTAATCTCTCTTCAGACACACACGGTTCAGTCCCATAGTTCCACGGGGCAGTGTGAGTCCAGTTCAAAGTCTTGCTTCTGCTGATTTTTTCCTGGGATCTCACCATAGACTCCAAGCTCGAGTCTATGAACTGGACGAAGTCTTTGAGTGCGTGTTTCATGTGCCCAAAATATCTGCTGTACCCACACGTTTCCTGGCAGGCCCAACTTCACAAAGTAAACAGAGATGACCTCCAGTCCATTTAGCCTTCCGGAAAGTTTAGAGATGATGCAACCTTTTGGTCATATGAAATTACACATTGCCTTTTTTTTTTCTCTGTGAAGTGTGAACTTCCTTCTTTTCTGCAGTCCTTGGCAAGTCCGATGGGAGCCCGTGGCTTTGTGATAAAACAGAACTGTCTTACTTACCCAAGAGCAGACTTCAGTCAATGGGCTGCAGCTGGGAATCCTTGGTCAATGGGTGGCATCCATTGGGTCACTGTCTACAAAGTGACCCACAGTGTGTCAATCACTCTAGAAAAAGTGGAATCAACCATCTGTCAGTCAAACAACATTTATTAAGGACCTGTTATGTTCCAGGAAGCTTTTGGGTAGACAAAGACAGAAATAAGATCTTCCTCAAGGATTTTGGGTTCTATTGGGAAAAACAATATAAGGAGAGAGAAAATTCACAAGGTAAATCTAAAGTATTGGGGCAGAGGGAGAACTAGTGGAAAGATCAAGAAAGGCTTCCTGTAAGAGGTAGCTTCTCAGCTGAACTAAGAATTCTAGTGGACCATTCAAAAGGCATTAGCTAAGCTCTCTGCCATAGTAGCAGGCATTGGGATAGGTCCTGCAAATGAAAAGACAAAAACCTAAACATTTCCTGCCCTCCAGGGGGTTGAGAGGTGGAATGAACAGGGAGTGAATTCCAGACACAGGAACACCCTGTAAATATAAAGGCAAGGAGGGAATGTCTTGTATGAAAATCAGCAAGGAGGCAAGCTTGGCTGGACTGGAGGGTGTGTTGAAGGGAGCGATGTGTAATAAACCTGGAAAAGGGGAGCCAAAGCCAGATGGCCAAGGACTTGGCATGCCAATCCAAGCAGCTCCAAGTCAATGCCAGAGGCCAAAGAGAAGCCTGTTTCCCAGCTGATGCACCAGTTAGCTCCCTGGGCTTCCATCATGATGTGGACCAACATACAAGAACACCAACATCTGGAATTTGTAGAGGGCTCTTCTTGGGAGAGGATCTAAGTTCTTCCACACCACGTGGAGCCAGGAATTGTGCTGTGAGCTGGAGATACAAAGATTAAAATGAATCAAGCCCTGCCCTTAAGCTCCATACATCTTATTGGGAGTCAAAGCGATGAGAAGAGTCGCCATATACATGGATAAGTCAATGGAATGTACTAGCCAATAGCTGGCACTTGAGCCTTGAAGGAAGTGAAGGATTCTGAATTAGAGATGAGAAGAGAATGAATTCTTGATATGGGGATGGGGAGGAGGGTGTGAGGACAGCCTGTGCCAAGACAGAGATAGGAGATGGAATGTTGTGGATGGAGAGCAGAAGACCAACTTAGCTGGAATTCATGGTCTGTGCACTAAGCCTGGGAAGGTGGACTGGGAGGCATCCTAGGAAGGAGGACTTTTCAATCCCAAACAAAGGAGATGGGAATAGAATCCCCTAGAATGGAAGCGACATGCCCAGGTTATAAATAAAATAGCTGAGATTCAAAGAGATGCCATCTAACCCTGATTCCTGGGCTCTTACTTACATGCTTCTTCTCTACTGTCTACTCTGTTCTGACAACAGGAAATTGGTATGAAAGGGCCATTCCTTATCATTTAGGTTATGTGGGATGCTTCTTCTATTGTAAGCTAGATCCTTTGTCATCAAGTTGCTATGAGTATCAAATGAGATAATTGCATATAAAGTACTTTGAAAAAATTTAAAATATGCAAATGTTAGTGATGGTGTTATGGATAATGATGGTAGAAGGAGCTGAAGTCAGGAAGATCTGACTTCAAATATGGCCTTGGACACTTACTAATTGTGTGACTCTGGGCAAATCACTTAACCTTTGCCTCAATTTCCTCATCTGTAGAATGAGTATAATAACAGCATCTACTCCCAAGGGTTGTTGTGAGGATTAAGTAGTCCTGTTCATAGTTATTAAATTTTGTGTCCACACTATTTGTAAAATTATTTGTAAATATTTATTGTAAATTAATATTACAAATTTATAAAAATTATTTACAAATATGATTTGTAAAATTATTTGTAAATATTAAATATTTGTAAATCACTTTGCAAATGTTAGCTGTTTAATATATTTGTTAAAACTGGCTAATTTGGGTCAGAATTTTAATTGGCTCATAAAAATAGTATCCTGGAAGATAAGATGGATGGGATATCTTAAATATATATAAGAAGATATGTTCCAAATAGTTAGCATTTGCAAAGTGCTATGTTGATAAGAGCTATTATAAGTAACATTATTATTATTTTCATTATTACAACTGTGCCCCTGTATCCACTGATTCAGTATTTTCTGATTCAGCTACCCATGGTTGACCATAGTGGGGAAAAAACCTGGAAAATTTGGAAAATTCCAGAAAATAAAAAAATAAAGGGTTCATCATTTTCAAAGCAACTGCCAAGTGTGTACAGGCTGTAACACGATGAAGTCCACCAGCTCAGTACATGACTCGTCTCCCTTTGTCCCCATACTCAGGCTTCCATGCTAAACTTTCTTCCAGCCTGCCTCTAGCACTCTTGATGACTGTTATCTTGGTGCTTCTGTTTAAGAAAGCCTTTGTTTACTGTAATAATGGCCCAAAGTTCAAGAGCAGAGGTGCTGGGTAGAGTAGTTGTCCCTGTCCCTCCCCAATATTCCCTGATTCAGTTACCCACGGGGAACAGCAGGCATCCACTTGTATCCATGGTTTCAGCCATCCACTGAAGGTTTCCTGCATCACTTTAACAGGGATTACACTAGTAGCTAGGATGGAGCTCAGGAAAGATGTCAGTAGTGCTTGAACTGAATCTTGACAGAAACCAGGGATGCTCTGAGGGGACGAGGACTGCTTCCCAGGCGTGAGGGGCAGCCTCACGCCATAATGGAGACAGAGGATAGAGGAGTGTTTGTGTGGGAAAATGAGAGGGCCAGTGTGGATGGATTGTAGAGTGTGAAGAAGGACGAAATGTGTAGGAATCCTGAAAAGAGAGGAAGGAGCTAAATTGTGAAGGACCTCCAAAGCCAAAAGGGAGCTTATTTCTGATTTCGGAGGAGATAGGAAGAAACCACTGGAGTTTCCCCAATCCTTGGGGGAGATAACTCAGGAGTTCATTGCATAGCAAGCATAGGTTGGTAGAACAAATGTGGTGAATAAGATATTCATAGTAATAGAAAGAGATAGTAAGAGAGCACCTGGCTGCCTTTCAAGGGTTCAAAGCCATGAAATAAATCCAAATGAAATACAACCCAGGGTCCAGAAAGCTGCTGGCATGAGCGCTGGACATAGAAAAGCCTCCAGGAGCAGGAGGGGACATTGGAGCAGAATCTTTAGTGGAATTGGGATTCTGTCAAGTGGAGGTGGGGAAGGAGAGCATTCCAGGTATGGTGATGGCTTGTGCAAGAGCACAAGATGTCTTGTTTAGTTGTTTTCAGTCCAGTTTGACTCTGTGACCTCATTTGGGGTTTTCTTGGTAAAGATACTGGAGTAGTTTGTCATTTCCTTTTCTATCTCATTTTACTGAGGAGGAGACTAAGGAAAATAGATTTCAGTGACTTGTCCAGGGTCACCCTACAAGATCCTGGAGAGGTTTGCCATTTCTTTTTCCACCTCATTTTACTGAGTAGGAAACTAAGGCAAACAGGTTCAGTAATTTGTCCAGAGTTACCCGGCTAAGATCCTGGAATGGTTTGCCATTTCTTTTCCCACCTCATTTTACTGAGGAGGAAACTAAGGCAAACAGGGTTCAGGGACTTGTCCAGAGTCAGCCAGCTAAGATCCTGGAGTGGTTGGCCATTTCCTTCTCCAGCTCATTTTACAGATGAGGAAACTGAGGCAAACAGGGTTAAGTGATTTGTCCAGGATGACACAGTTAGTAAGTGTCTAATAGCATGTCTAGAGAACAAGATGGCAGAAAGATGCTAGTTGATGCCCTGTGAAGACTGGTTGAAGACATAAGGGATGATTAACCTGGAGAAGAGAAGATTTAGACAGGATCATGAAAGCTTCCCCCCCCCCCCCCAGGATTCCAAGGCCTATGAAGGGACTCCCATGGGGCAAAAAAAGGACAATAAATGGATTTTGTAAAGTCTCAATTTCAGGAGCAATTCCCCAACAGTTAGAATTGTTCAACAGGCAACGGGCTGCCTTAGGCCACTAAGGGCCATCAAGCAAGGACTGGATAACAACTGGTGTTTGAGAGATCATAGAAAGGACTCTCTTTAGGCAAGAGTTGGGTTAGATGGCCCTTCCACGGAGGTCCTTCTAACCCTGAGATTTCATGGTTTGGGGACATTGGAGTCACTTGTATATAGTGTTTTTGCTGAAGTTCTAGCTTTCCTCATGAGCCTCTACTGATGAGTTTCCCTGATGGGCTCTCCTCATGGGCTATTTTCTTCTTACAGTTTTATGTGTGGAGAGACACGGACCAGAGTTTTATTTTCAGAAGAAATGAGACATGAACGGAAATGGAAATGGTGAAGATGGTAGTGAGGGGAAAAAAAAAACACCATTCGACTCATGCTCCTTATTTACACAAGGGGATCAGTTAAGTCCACAGGAAAAAAAGGTGGCCTCCCCACCTAAGGAGGGTGCGCCCGGCACTAGAGTCTGTGGGAGGGTAGCAAGCTTGCATCCAGGCCCTGAGCCCGGTCAGGGCGTGATCTCATCAGCAGCTTTCTGAGTAACTTGGGTCACTCCTGCAAGGGGAGACACCACCCAGGGAGCGAGCCAAAGCCCTGGGAGGTAGACAGGGTGATTCAGCAGGTAACAGGCCTTCCTTTCTAGTGACTCCAGAACTAATACCCAACAGACTGATTCATGTAAGCAGGCTTCAGAGAAGATGAAACCCAACTCCCAAGTCTTTGTTCTTTTTTCTCCCCCTTTGGGTATTTTTTTTAGAAGAAAATATTCATATCCTGGTTGAAAACCAGGTAAATCCCCTAGTGATTTAACCACCACCAGGATTCTTGCTTCCTTCTTCCTTCAAGCGAAAGAGGCGGCCAGCTATTGTTTGGGTGTCTCTCTTCAAGGAAGAGTTGTCACATCTAGGAAGTTTTGAAAGACTTTCATCTTGACTGAGCCTTATCATACTGAGAGGTTATGAAATCTAGAAACGGTGTCTTACTTGACCCTAAACTTGTAAGCTTGGCTTTCGGGCTCCTACTTTTGTTGTGTTTTTGTCATGGAATCCCCAGCATCTACTCCAGTGCCCCATACACAGCTGGCACTTAATCCCTTCTCTCCATTCGCTCAGCCACTGCCCTAGACTAACTCTAGTTAGAGAGCACCTCAGAGGCCAACTGGTTCCATGCTTCATTTTCTAGAGGATGAAACTGAAGCCCAGGGAGGCTCCATGAGTTCCTTAGCTAGGTAGTAAGCCCTGAGTTGGACTTGGAACCCAGGCTTCCGACTTCAGGGCCAGGATGCTTTTGGTCCTCTCCTCTCTCCTGGACCACTGCAATCACCTTCTGATTGGTAGCCTTGCCACAAGTGCCTCCCCATTCTAATGCATCTTCCCCATAGCCAACCAGAGGGATTTCCTCAAAAGACAGGTGTCATCTCCCTACTTGAAAGACCCCAGGAACTCTGTTAACACTAGCTAACATTTCTTTTATCTACTGGTTGTCCAGAGTACTTCACCTTTATTACTGAATCCTATAAATTCTCCCGTGTGTGGCGATTTTAGTTCTTTCCAACTTGGGTCCATCTTACTTTTCTTTTCTTTTCTTTTCTTTTCTTTTCTTTTCTTTTCTTTTCTTTTCTTTTCTTTTCTTTTCTTTTCTTTTCTTTTCT
>NC_058132.1:671785882-671811845 GCF_016433145.1 Gracilinanus agilis | reverse complement strand
ATAAAATAGGCATTTAATATGTACATATTAAGTATATATAAGTATATAGTATATGTATATGTATAATACATATATTATATACACATATGTAACATGTATATATAAGTATATAGTATAAATATATAGATATACTATATATAATATAATATAAAATATATATAGATATACTATAAGCCTATATTTCTTCTCTTTTTACTTCTATCTTCAGGGAGGCACTTGGAACATAAAATAGGCATTTAATATGTACATATTAAGTATATATAAGTATATAGTATATGTATATGTATATTCTATATATAATATAATATAAAATATATATAGATATACTATAATTATATTTCTTCTCTTTACTTCTGTCTTCAGGGAGGCACTTGGAACATAAAATAGGCATTTAATATGCTTTTTCCCCAGCCCAGCTAAGCTGGCCCTCATGCACAGAATTCTGTCTTCGATCTCTGACTGCCTAATCTGATTCTTTTAATTCGCAGATGGGGAACCGGTGGCTCCGCGAGAAGAGCAGTAACTCATCTATGGTCACCCAGGCAGGGTCACAAGAGAACAGCTTCAGAGCCAGAATAAACACTAGAAGCCCCGAGGTCCAAGGTCATCCCTGGGAGGTGAGGAAACTGAAGCGGGTAGAGATCGCCCCTCGCTATTCCGTACCGCAGAGCTGGCATCTGGCAAGTGCAGTGTGACCTGTCCAAGCCATAGAAGCAGGGCTCACCCTTAGACCCTTGGAGATATATAACCTGAGGGTCCTCTTTAGGGCTCCAAATTGCTTTCCTCTGAATATTAAACAGCCTGGCGATAAGATTGGAAATGTTGTGTTCACTTTGCACACTTGAAAGGGTCTCTCTCTCTCTCAGTACAAAGTGGATATTTTTAGAAAGAACATTTACATGTAAATGATATGGATAATTTTTCCTGAGAACATCATATTAGCTGGCGAAAAGTCAGACTAAAGGACACAATGAGCAGCCTTATTACTTTTAACCTTTGGAAAAAAGCATCGTCCCCAGCTCCTCCTTGGTATTGACTTTGGTTTCAGACCTCATAAAACACTAACTGGAGAAAGACGGTCAAGTGGGAGTCTGCCAGGAGCTCTTTTCTTCCTTCTCTCCTTCTTCTTCCTCCTCCTCCTTTTCTTCCTCCTCCTCCTTTTCTTCCTCCTCCTCCTTTTCTTCCTCCTCCTTCTCTTTACTTCCCCCCCCCCACACACACACATACATGCCCCTTCTCCGGTTCCAAGGCATATGCCAACTTATTCTTCTGGAGACACTGACTAGCTTCCCAGGATGCCCAGACAGTTATAGATTTAGAAGCTCTTCCTTGAATACAGGGCCATTTTTTAAGTAAATACTCTGGGTTCACTCAATCAGAGTCAAGCTGGCTACATTCCCCCCTCAAGGTTCTAGGGGTATTCTTTTTTTAATTGGAAATTTTTATTTAATTGATTTAGAATATTTTCCCATGGTTCCCTGATTCATGTTCTTTCCCTCCCCTCCATAGCCAACAAATAATTCCATTGGGTTTTATTTATATCACTGATCAAGACCTATTTCCATATTATTAATATGTGCATTAGGCAATGGCTTAGAGTCTATATTCTCTAGGGGTATTCTTGAGGGAACGGAATGTCTTTGCTGTTATCAAGAGGAACCACATTCTGGAAATGTTTCTCCTTTCTCTACCCCTTTAGGCTTTAGTAATTATTGCCCCAATCTAGCTAACCAATGAACATCCATTATTTTTTACCAAGAAATATTTATTTTAAAGATACAGTAAGAATCAAAGGATAAACATTCCCTTCCCCTAACATTTTGGAGGCACACGCTTCCCTACACATCTCAGGCTTTGGGAGAGTGGGCTCCGACTTAGCATATTTTTTAATATAGCACTGGTGCCACCATTTAATGTTTATATTTGGCATATCACTGCACTAAGTCCCGAGATCCCTCCTCTTTCTCAGGGTGTGAGTGCTAAACCTGCCATAATACCTAGAATGGACTGGCTAAGCAGACTCAAGGTTTCTTGTTCTCCTGACCTTCACTTCATGGAAAATAAAAGAGCAAATACAGAGGGAACAAATGGAGGCTCGTTTCCATAGGGCCAAGTTTAGATTTGGGGTAGGTGGTAAGACTCCTCCTGTTGACAGCACTAACTCCCCGTGGATGCTGTCTAGCAGGAAGAAGTGAGCAGAACAAGGTGGATGGGGTGGAGGCTGTCTAATGCCCTTAAATATTTTTTTCTATTTTTGTATTGAATTTTCTTTCTTTAATTACAGGTAGAAACAATTTTTGACAATCATTTTCTGATATTTGACACTTCAGATTCTCTCCCTCCCTCTTCATACTCTTCCTCCCTGAGGCAGTAAATAGTGGAAGATAGTTTATTTTAAGGCTTTCAGGGAATCTATCTCATGTCCTTTAGAATGCCTTCAGAGACAGAGAGCTTCCTCTTCATCCTGGGGCTACAGATATTTTCTCATTCTCCAAGGAGGTTTGATAATTACGTGTCATCACCATTCTCTGGATTAGGATCTCTGAATTTTTCCATGTAGAGAATTTCATTAGCCAAGCCTACTGTTTTTTTTTTTAGTTTTTTTTTTAAACCCTTAACTTCTGTGTATTGGCTCCTAGGTGGAAGAGTGGTAAGGGTGGGCAATGGGGGTCAAGTGACTTGTCCAGGGTCACACGGCTAAATACTTATGACAGGGGGGCACTGGGTAGCTCAGTGGATTGAGAGCCAGGACTAGAGATGGGAGGTCCTGGGTTCAAATGTGGCCTTAGATACTTCCTAATTGTGTGGCTTCATCTCAATTGCCTAGTCCTTATCACTCTTCTGCCTTGGAACCAATATACAATATTGATTCTAAGACGGAGGGTAAGAGTTTTGAAATAAGAAAATAAGTTCTTATGATCTGCCAAGCACTGTGTTGGGTGATGGGACTATAAAAAAAGAAGTCCTTGAATCCAAGAGTTTACATTCTGAGAACAGGATTTTTGGAATATCCCAGAGTTAATGATTATCACCTAGGGCAGCTACTGAGTTCAAATATGGCCTTAAACACTCTCTTAACCCTGTTTGCCTCAGTTTCCTCCTTTGTCAAATGATCTGGAGAAGGAAATGGCAAAGACTCCATTCTTTGCCAAGAAAACCCCAAATTAGGTCACAAAGAGTCAGACAAAACTGAAATGACTAAGCAACATCAAAGAGTAATATGAGATCTGCCTGCTACTAAAATTGGAGATCAGAGATGAGAAAATGAAAGTCTAAGACAAAATAGTCTTCCCAAGATCTCATAGGTCATAATGAGCAGAACAAGGTCCTCTGTTCCCAAATTTGAACCCAGATCCCCTTCCTCCAAATCCAGCATTCTTTCCATGGCACCTAAACTTCATTCTAGAATGATTCTGATCAAACCACATCATCTTTGTGTACTTCAATCTCCTCATCTGTGACAAATAACTCTCTGAGGTCTTTTTCATCCCTGAATCTTATGAACTCTTGGCAGGAGACAGAGCAGGTGCTATTATACTATTTTAGTAATGAGGAAACAGTCTCAGAGGTGACATGATTTGTTCTAGTTCACAAAACTTGTCTGGACTCACTTGCTTCAGGTCTACCCTTTCTGCTCCTTTTGTATTATCTATAGAATAGATTCATCAGTTCAACTGTGTCCTTACCACCATACTCTATAGATAGAGATACCTTAATTGGGAAGGTTCAAGCTTATCCTAAAGGAAGACCAATGCCTTATCCTGGGGGGCTGAATTCATTGCATATCCAGGGAAAAGCCAATGAGATGCTCTGGCTATTTGGTCCTGGAATTGAGACTCTTTCTGTGTCTGGTGAGGACCCAGGAATAGTTATGGGGCACACTAGTACCGCCAGCTGGCTGAACTTCCCATCAGTATCTGGTCAGCCAGAGATCCTTCCTTTGTTTGTTGAATGAAAGAAAAAATACTCATTAGGCACTTCCTATGCATCCCAGGGTGACAATATTTTTAGAATCTTAGTCTCTAAGCCTGGAAGACCTAGACTCCAATCCTGCCATTGGTCATACAACATTGGGCAAGCCGCATCACATCTTAGATCTCTAGGACAATTCTTTAACATGACGAGTTTCAGAGGAGATAAAACCTGTGTTGAAAGAGAGTTTCTTCACCTGGGAGTTGTTCTTTATACCAATGGAATCATCACTCTAGCATCTATCCCCATTCCATACGATGTATTAGGTCCCAATATATAAATACAAAATCAGAGATAGTCCTTTCCCTCAAGAAACTTATATTCTAATGGGGGACACAGAACTCAAAATGGGGTGGCCACCTCAGAAAGAAAACTATAAGGATAGTGAATGGAGTCATGGTGGAGGAGGTTGATACACTCCTTTCAGAAAAAATGGCACGATTGCTTTGATTATGGCCCCAGAAGAGGTGGTTGGTGGGAAGTTGGTTGAGGAGTCAAGTGAAGCAGGGCTGGGGCTGCCTAAATATAGATAAGGTTTTCCCCCATGGTCATATTTTTGTCAGTGGGGTGGAGGATGATTGATACATCATCTAGAGAGTGATGGGAGATGGTAGAGGGCTGGTGTACCCTGCACACATTCTCTGGATGAATACAATTAAGAGATCCTAGGCAGAGACACTTGACTATAAAAGCAGACAGGATTGAACCCTCAATCTGCTGCTTGGAATATGTCTCACCACTATGTAAAATAGGATCTCCTTGAAGACTGGTCACAAAAATCCCAAAGTGACAAAACCAGGTCAGAATTTGTACTCAGTTCTCTGAATTCCAGTGTGCCCAGTGAATCAATCAATCCACAATTTATTGTCTCCTCCTTGGTAGGCACTATGCTAAGTATCCAGGGATACAAAGAGAGAAAAAAACCCAGTGCCTGACCTCAAGAAGCTTATATTTTAATGAGGAAGATAAATATAAATGATTATATACGTACCCAAAATATACAGTATAAATCAAAGGAAAAGGAGATCAGGGAAGAGGCACTCTCTTGATGAGAAGGACCATTTCATTTTCTATATTTGCTCCTCCAATGCCCTATGAATGTGCAGGCTTTGGCTACAGGAGGGGTCACCTTGGTTTCTACTTCTTCCGTCTAGATCTTTCATAGACATAATTGTTTACATGATACCTCCCCATTAGAATGTGAGTACCTTGAAGACAGAAAACATATTTTTGCCTTTCTTTGAACCTCCAGGGTCTGAAATATATACCCCCATTAAAAATGAATGCTCTGAAAGCACTGAAAAAACACATCAGACCATTTTCTCCCTCAAGGAGAGAAGGGAAAGGAAAGAAGGAAGATAATATGAATCCTAAAATGTCAGAAAATAATTGTCAAAAATTGTTTCTACATGTAATTGAATAAATTGAAAAAAAAAAAGAAAGAAAAGCCTGGAAAGATCTATACGACTGATGAAAAGTGCAGTGAGCAGAACCTGGAGAACAAGTAACAGCAATGTTCTATGATGAACATTGATGCATGACTTAGCCATTTCTAGCAATACAGTCATCCAAGAAAATCTTCAAGGATCATGATGAAAAATGTCATCTGCCTCCAGGGAGAAAACTGATGGAATCTGGATGCAGATTAAGACCGGCTATATTTCATTTTATTTCTTCACTTTTGTTTGTTTGAGTTCTCTTTCACAAAAGGACTAATGTGGAAAGACGTCTTACACTATTACACATGTAAAATTTATATTAGACTGCTTGCCTTCTCAGGGAAGGCGGAGGCAAGGGCAGGAGGAAGGGTGAGAATTTGGCTCAAACTTTAAAAAAATGAAGATTTAATAATTATTTTTCATATAATTGAGGAAAAATTATGTAAAAAATGAATGCTCACTAAGAAAGCCTGTTATTAGTTCATAAATAGCTGGTACATTGAAAGAGACTTCCATGGTGCAGGACTAAAGCTGAGCTTTGAAAGAAGGAACTTCAGGGAGAGTAAGAAGCTGGAGTTAGTGGTAACTGTAAGCCACCTGGTACGTATTTCTTGTAAGTCGATAAACTCTTAAAAAAATTTTTTTTTACCCTTCCTGTAAAATTGGCCACAATGGATGTCTTATATGAGTTGTCTGCTGGGTTCTCTCCCTGGCATCCTCAGGGCACACAACACAACTCCTTAAGCTGTTTAGGGAAGAAAGCCCTCCCTTTGGGCTCCAGCCTAATTTTCCACTAAACCTGGGTTCCAACTGCCCAGCTTGAATGGAGAACTGTTTGGCTGTAGCCAGTGGCCTGCAAAGCTGCCAGATTAGACACTTCAGAAGGAAAAAACTCCACAGTGCTTCTTTGAAAGATGCTTGGAAGGGTGTTACTGCTGAACCTCAATGGCTCCTGGCCGCCCACCCAGGAGAAGACTCCAGAGGGAGGCCAGATGGTTGTGCCCACAGCTCTTCCCAAGTGAGGAGGCCTTCTTAGGTAAAATCAAGGAAGAAGGTACTCTGCACTTTTCTATTGCCTTAAACTAGGCACCAAACTCGGGGGCCCTATGAGTTCTTCAGGATCTCAAAGACCTGGGATCTGGGCCACCATAGTTGCCCCCTCCATCTCTCCTTCAATGCAGATGTAGATCACACCCACTTCACACCATGGTTATTGCCTTTCCAGAGTTGCCACAGCCAAAATCCCACAGTCAGGGCAGTAACATGTCTCCTTGGGCTTAGTCAGAAAAGTCAAGGGACAACAGACTCACAGTCTGTCACTGGGCCTGGTTCAGAACCCTTCCAGCTTGGAAGGACCAGCCAGAGCTTTTGCATCCCTAGCATAGTCCCCAAGAAACCTGCCAGGATCACCACCATCCCCCTCTCTAAGATCACCACCATTCAATATGGCACCAAGGTATGACTTTGGAGCTGATTATTATTTTTTACGTTTAATTTTTTCAATGAACAAAACTCTATTTTTCTCTCTCCCACCTCCTACATAGGGGAGTGGGGAATAAAAAGAAAATCCTTCTAACAAATATACATTGCCAATTGCTACAAATTCTGGTCAGGTAAAAAATATGCCTCATTCGGTACTTGGAGTCCATCAACTCTCAAGGTTCCACTTTGCTCACTCTTAAATGAGAGAGGAGGATCAGCAGGCTTCTGAGTTGAGTTTTCTTCCAGGTTGATGTCTAGGGCCCTACTTGTGTGACTTTGGGCAAATCACATCCCACTCCCTGGACCTCAGTTTCTTCCCTTCTAGAATAAATGCATCGGCATAGATGTTTTTAAGATCCCTTTCCGCTCTATGTCTAAAATCCTAGATCAGGCAAACAATTAACAGGCATTTTTATTAAGTGCTTCCTACATACAATCCTGGGCAAGTCACTTAACTCTGTTTGCCTCAGTTTCCTCATCTGTAAAATGAGCTGGACAAAGAATGACTTAAGTAAGAATCTTGGCCAAGAAAACTCAAGTGGGTACGATTGAATAACAGTAACATACTAAGTGTTGGAGATAAAAAGCAATGAAGGAATGGGTGCTTCCAAGTTCCCTTCCCACTCTGCATAGGTTCACAGAGTTCATTAAAGCTGGAAGGAACCTTAGACGTTATTGGCCAAGCTGTTCACTTTATAGACAAAGAAGCTGGGATCTGGAGAGGTCACCTTGCCCATGGTCACAGAGCCGGTACATGTCCTAAGAACCTCTGATCTTGTGTGACTTCACACAAACCACTTCCCCATATGTGCCTTAGTTTCCCTATATGTAAAATAAAGGGGTCAGATTAGATGACTGTTAAAACTCCTTCCAGGTCTGAATCCTAGGAGCTTAACTGGTGTCAGAGACATATGAAAAAAACAATCTAAGGTACCGTGTCAGACACTACATAGATCATAAAACCACTCACATCATTGTGTATTATTTTTGTACTTTACGATTAGACATTTCCGTATTTTAAAAAATTCAACAGATGAATTGCATGAACAAAAATCCATCTCATGATATAAAACTGCAATTACCTTGTTAAATATTAATATTATAATATTTCAGGAATATTTTAATGATTTATTATTGGAAATCATTTCATCAAGAATCTCCAAAATGGAGATCAAAGTAGTCCCCTGCCCTCCTGCCCCTGTGATGATGTAGTCCTGCAGGGCAGGACAGTGGAAAGGCTTTCACAGAGGACAGAAATATGACTCAGCTTCCTGAGGGATGCAGAGATCTCTCTAAGGAGCACAATTGCCAAGGCAGCCAGTATTGGAATTCCAAGGGAGTACTTGGATACCGAGAAAATGAAGAATCTTTAGCACTGACCAGCATACCCTTGTCAGGTTGCAATTCAGAGTTCCTTGGGATGATTTTCAGAGAAAGGTCCTCGGGGGAAAAAGTTCATGCTTGGGGCAGCTTGCATTTCAGCAATAATGATGGCAAACATTTTGGGAATAAATACCAATGGTTAGGTTCCTATGCTCTGCATCCTCTTCCATTTTAAAAATTGCCATCTTCCCCATCAATTTGATTTCCTCCTATGTCCTTTCCCTTTCCTTCCCAGAGACAACAAAAAAATTATAAAGAAAGCAAAAAAATGCTAATTATTAAGTGATTATTATGTGCCAAATACATGCTAAGATACAGAGAACTGTAAAAGTCTGGGCTCTATTCTCTAGGTGCACCCATTCTTAAAGTGTCAAAACAAAAGATCGTTCAAATAATTATGGACATACAAGATATACACAAATGTAAATGAAAAGTAATTTCACAAGAAAGCCACTGAGGTGGAAGTGGAGGTGTAAGGATGGGGTAGAATGGAAGACTGACAAAGGTCTCCTACTCAAGATGAGTTTTGAAAAGAGCCAAAGAGGTCAGGAGGTGAAATCATGAGTTTGAACCTCCTCACTCTCCCTAAATATGTTATTATCAACATTAATTATTTGTTAATATTAATTATTCACTTCATATTACCATTATTAAAAACATAATCATCAACATTTGTATTATTCTTATTTATATTTTATTTATACTTCTACATTTAGTTTATTTATTATTATTTATATTTGTTAGTATATTATTTTTCTAAAATTATTGTTTTGTATTTAATTTATTTTTGAATTTTATTTATATTTTATTAATTTTATTAGGTTAGGTTATGTATATTATTATTGATATTAATGCTCTGTTAAGAATATTAATTAATAAAATATTCTTTGAAGCTTTAGCTAGAAAGGGTACCATGTCTCCTAGCTCCTATTTTCTAGTCGTATGACCCTAGATGGTCTGAGATTCATTTTCTTCTTCTGTAAAATAAATGTTTTCACATTCTGCCTCCCCCACCTGCTGTGAACACTTAATGAGGTGATGGGATAGAAAGCCCATATGATGGTGAAATGTGATCATCTTAAACTGCTATGGCAAGGAGCTTCACCTATTTATTTCTGAAGCATGGCATCGCATCTAGGTAGCTACCTTGGACATTGGAGGTCTTTGATATCTTACTCAGGTGCACTAATGCCTCTGAGATGAGCAGCCGACCCTCTATGGTCCTGTGTTCCTTTTAAGAGGAGTTGTCTCTCCTTCTCATCAAGTGGGATTCTTGTCCAGGTCCTCTGAGAAATCCTCTTTTCTCTACACTTTCCTTGTGCCTTTCTTCAGTTCTTTTAGCTTTTTGGGAAAATCCTGGCAACAGTCAAGAGACGTCCAAGAGTATCCCTCCTGGCTCACATCTTATGGCCGAACTACCTCTCTTTCTGATCCTACAATTTTTGGATGATCTCCTCATGCTTCTTGTGTGTATGTTCTGTTGGCTGCTCCCATCCTCCATGTATCTTTCCACTGGTCATCCATAAATCTGAATCTTTAATAACAATTTATTCTCATTTAGAAAATGCTTTAAAAACATGATCTTACTTGATACTCACAACAACCCCGAGACATTGGTGCTTTTATAATCCCCATTTTGCAAATTAGGAAACTGAGGCAGACAGCGATTTAAGTGACTTGCCTAGGGTCTCACAGCTGTTAATTGGTGAAAGTTGGATTTGAATTCAGATTTTCTCATCTCCAGGTCCCGTGCTTAACTGACCACTGTCTTTTCATTCATTCTGATACTGATCTAAGTAGTCGTTGTCTTACCCATTAGAGTGTGAGTTCCGCTTGAGTAAGGATTGTTTCATTCTTTGTATCTACAGAACCTAGAACAATGCCTGCACACAGTAGGTGCTTAATAGTTGCTGTTAACTGATTTGTAGGAATTTAGTATCAGTTAAGAGAATATTAGTGTTCGTTAAATTTTTATTCAAACCAATTTGTAAGCTCAAAGATCCGACTAGAAGGAACCTCAGGAACCATTAAGTCCAACCTTCTCATTTTACAGATACTGAAAAAAGTGAGACCTAAAAAAATTAAGTAACTTGCTCCAGTCCATGCAGATTGTGTTGGGAATAGAAAATTAATCTGGATTTCTGATTACTCTTCCAGTCAGTCTGACTCGGCCACTTGCTAAGTCCCTCCTAATAAGCAAGACATGGGGGGATGCAAAGACAGAAGCGAAGACCTGGCTTGGGTCTCAAGGAGATTCTATTCTGGTAGGGACTCCAACATGGAAACAGACTGGTGAATGCAAGATAATTTGAGCAGAGAGAAAGTATTAATACCTAAGGAGCTGGGTGGAGGGTAAGGGAAAGCTCCCGGTGGGAAATAGCAACTAAATTGATCCTTGAAGCAAAAATCTAAGGTTTCTGAGAAGTAGAGATGAGAAGGAATCTAGGCATGTGGGTCACTCTGTGCAAAGATGTGGAAGTGGGGACAGAACATCAAGATCAGGGACTTTGTGGGCCAATTTTCCCGGAACATAGAACACACAAAGGTCAAGAAGGTGAAATAATTGAAGGGCACAAATACGTTTCTTTCTTTACATCATTTTATCACAGCAGTGGGGTGCTGGCGACATCCAAGGGCAAAATCTTCCTGCCTTTCTATTAGATAGCTTGTCAACTGACCATGTTTTCCCAATGAAACAATGGAATATCCTCAAATCTTTAACACGAGCGAGTCAGGAGAACTTTAATCAAATGTATAGTAGGAAGTCCAGAGCCGTAACAATGCATTCAATGCCTGGTGTGTTGTGAATTCACGATCTCCATGGCAACGCTCAGGAACAAATTAAGAGAAATGTGAACAATTTGTCACCATGGACAGGAATTTGCCAAGTCTCATTTCATTTAATTAATTTAAGAATTAATAACATTTGAAGCTGGAGATGTTCTAAAAATTTACCTTGATTTCTCATCTAAATAATCCCTATCTTTATTAACTTTGGGTTATTGAATGTCCATTAAGAAAGAATACCAGTCATTTAAAGAATGAAAAATACTTGTTTTGCAAAAATGAGAGGACAATTCATTCAGAGAGCTATGCTTATTTGAGCAGTAAAGAATTCTATCCAGTTGGCTGTCTTGGAATTATTTTCCGAACAGAATTTCCCATTTATTTGTTACATTGGCTCATGCCCCCATCTCTTGATGTATTACAGATAACACTAGAGATAGAGACAGACCTGAGATTTCATTTTGGGGAAAAGAACTCCCAGATGAGAAAACCCTCATCTATGACACTGGAGTATATCTTGTCTACAACTTACAGACAGATATCTAGAGCACTGAGAAGGGAAGTGATTTGCCTAGTCACACAGTCAATAAAGTGTCAGAGGAGGCACTTCAATTCAAATTGCCCTGGCTTTGAGATCCACTTTTCCATCCATTCTGTTACTGCCTCTCCCATCTTTGACTTGTTACTCCCACCCAAGTGGAACTCTGGGACTTGAGGGTAGAATAGGCAAAAACACACTCTTTGGTGAAGTAGCACGTGATTGGGATTCAGGAAGCACGCCAAATTGGAGCACAGATTTAAAACAACAACAGAAAACCCAAGTGGGGTCCAAGTCTTTACTGGATAGGACCTTGGAGTTCCTGGTAAGTTTCTCTTAGTCTCCTCTGTTCCTCCAACTTCACCCCAAAGTACTTCTTAGCGAGTCGTGGTAACAAAGGCTAGAAAACATTAGAGTAAGGGATAATGCTCCCTTTTCTTTCATTTGGAATGGTGGAAACCCATTGAGATTGTGAGGGATAGTCCAAATTCTTCCTTTCGATAAATTATAACCCTTGTGTAAGGACTTTTTCTCAACACAAAGGGATTTGCTGAAGCTAGTTCCAGCCCATTGTTAAATTTTCACTGAGAATATTTATAACTCAGAATTTGGTAAACATGATAAATTAGGGCATGATTTATTTATTTATTCATCAGTGGTGGTGGTGGTGGTGGTGGTGGTGGTGGTATTTGTCTACCAGGATTCCCAAAGTGGGTGCCACCGCCCCCTGGTGGGTGCTGCAGTGATCCAGGTGGTGATGACCACAGGTGCATTTGGGGATGGTGAATAACTGTAAGGGGGCGGTGATAGTATGTGACAGGGGGCTCTAAGTAATATTTTTTTCTGGAAAGGGGGTGGTAGGTCAAAAAAGTTTGGGAACCACTGGAAGAAAGTGATGGAGAAAATGCTAATAATATAGATCAAACTTAAAAGTGTGAAAGGAAGGGGGCAGTTAGGTGACTCAGTGAACTGAGACAGAGGCTTAGAGATGGGAGGTCCTGGGTTCAAATTTGACCTGAGATATTTCCTAGCTGTGTGACCCTGGGCAAGTCATTTAACCCCAAATTCCTAGCAGCTCTTCTGTCTTGGAACTGATATATAGTATTGATTCTAAGACAGAAGGCAAGGATTTTTAAAAAATGTGTGGAGTAGATATCCCCTCTCTACCCTCTCATCCTTACCCTGTTAAATAGTTATTAGTATACTTTTGGCCTGGATATATCTATCTTAAGGACCTGCCCCATCTTTAACTTGCTACTCCCACCCAAGTGGAAACCTGAGACGTTGGTGTCTGGCCCTCCCTCAAAGATGGCTAAAATCCTTCTTACAATTTATTGAGATTCAAAAGGATTCAAACCATGACATGGCTTTACTTGACAGTAAAAGACACTAAGAGGACTCATGAGGGACTTCATCAAGAGTCAACCCTCCAGCTCCTTTTCCCTAGAGAACTCTACAGCATTCTTGCCTCCCAGTATGCCACACTGGGAAAATGTAGGGGAGGGGGCATCTGGGTAGCTCAGTGGATTGAGAGCCAGGCCTAGAGATGGGAGGTCCTAGGTTCAAATCCGGCCTCAGACACTTCCCAGCTGTGTGACCCTGGGCAAGTCACTTGACCCCCATTGCCTAGCCCTCACCACTCTTCTGCCTTGGAGCCAATACTTAGTATTGACTCCAAGATGGAAGGTGAGGGTTCTAAAAAAAAAAGAAAGAAAATTTAGGGGATCCTGGGGTTTATTCTTTATCCCCTTTTCTTCACTAGTAAATTCTTCCACTAGTTCTCTTCTGGTTGCTCTTCTTTTCTTAAAAAACAAACAACCACCACCCTTATTTTCTGTCTTAGTAATAACTTATTATACATTAATAAATAATAAATAAATAAATAAACAAACAAATAAGTAAGTAAGTAAGCAAATAAATAAATAAATAAACAAACAAACAAATAAGTAAGTAAGTAAGTAAGTAAGCGAATAAATAAATAAATAAAGAGAAGAGTGGCAAGAGCTAGGCAATGGAGGTCAAGTGACTTGCCAAGGGTTACACCAGGTAGTGTCTGAGGTCAAATTTGAACCCAGGTCCTCTTGACTTCCAGGCCTGGCTCTCTATCCACTGTACTACCTAGTTATCCTGCTCTGGTTGCTTTCCTCCATAAGGACCTCCATGCTCTATCCTATCATTCTGACATGGAATCCTCTTGCCACCAGGGTATTTCAATCATTTTTCCTAGATTCCTGTAATTTCTCTTCCCTCTAGAAGAGGATACTGGTTGCCTCCACTTTAGGGGGCTATTTCTGGAACATGGATTCATCCTAAAGCTCTTTCATGCTCTGGAGGTCAGAACAATTCTGGGATATTCTTATGTCTTATCTCTACTTCCCCAATCTCTAACTTCCATACAACATGTTGGTCACCTCAAGTGATTCTGGGGCCATTTAAAACATCTGTTTTCCCCATTTTAAGTCTGCACAAGGTGAGCCTGACTTATATCCTCACTCTCTTCCTCAGTGATTGGCTCATGTGCTTCCTACTCATGTCAGAACTTCCCAATGACTCTTCGGTGGGGAGGGCTATCTATTTTCTCTCCCTTTGTAACTTTGGCCACCATCTTTCTCCAGGTCTACTGGGCAAAGTTGTGTGAATGACTTGGGTTGCTGTTTGAAAGAGATTTAAAAGAGAGAGGAGAAGGGTGGACTTGGACTTGGCATCTGCTCCCTGCCTTTGACTCAGAGAGAGGGGCAAAGCTGCTCCCCAAGCCAAGATTTCTATCTTTTTTACTACATAGCAAACAAACATTGACTAAGGACCTACAAAATTCTAGGTACGATGTAATTCTTGCTTTCTTTTTTGTTTTTCATACTATGAAAGATCTTAGCTTAGAGTAGAAAAAGAAATAACTGGAGATGAAGGCAAAGGGATATCATATTAGAAATGGAGAAATGAAGCTGTTCATTCCCATCTTCACATATACCCGATAGATAATTGATTAGTCTTTAGTTATTTTGAATATTTCAAGCAGCTGTGAGATGGGGCATTGGGAACGAGTCCATGATAATAATATTTCATTTAGAATGGAGCCATTTTTCCGGCAACCTCAAATATTTAAATTTTAACTGAGATCCAGGAAATGAACCAAAAAAAATTTGTGAGTAGCTCAAATGGATGCATGAAATCCAGGCATTTAAGCTCATGCACATTATTCATAATCCCCTACTTAGGCCCCCCTGTTGGAGCCTGTTTTATATCCAGGTCAAATAAGCTTGGTTATCTGATTTTTCAGGCTCCCAGAGAGCTCAAAGTGAATTAGAAGAAGGGAAGAGAGTTGAGAGGTTTAGGAACTAATAGCACACTTTTTTTTAAGGCAGAAAATTACATCATAATGCAGAGAAATGTGGGACAACTTGTATAAATTGATGCAACATCAAGTATGCAGAATGAAGAGGATGATATACGCCATGATCATTGTTTTGTCAAGAAGAACAGCTCTGGAAGACACTGCAATGGCCAATCTTGAATTCAGAGGGCTGAGAGACCTCTCTTCTCTGGGAGGGTATGGTAAAATACTGATATGGAAGATGTCATTTCCTTTTGGACACAGTTGATATTTTGGTGAATTTTTATCAGAAGGGAGGGTTCTACTATGGCTAGGGGATTGTTTTTGGGAAAACACACCACTGTGAATCAAATAAAAAGAAGAGTATTTAATAATGATTCATAGAGTCAAAGAATCTAGAACTTGTAAGGACCTCAGAAATCCTTTGGTTCAATTCCCCACTCTGGTCAGCTATGAAGCACCTACTATGTGCCAGGCAATACACTATAAACACTTTATAAATGGGGAAACTGAGGTCTAGAGAGATAAAATGATTTGCCCAATGACAAAGGGCAGTAAAATAATGGAGCTAAGACTGGAACCTCCTAAATCCTTTGAATTTAAATTCATTAATATTTTACCTGTGCCCTATTTTTCTATCCAAAATGTACAATTTTATAAAATAATTTTTGGTTTTCAAATGGGTCAACTTTATTTTTCTGGATACTTATTTATGTGAAAGACATTTATCCCTGATGTTAGGGAGGTTAAGTGATTTTCCTGCGGTCACACAGATAAGTCAGAAGTGGGATTTGAACTCATCCTGAATCTGAAATCTAAGTTTTCTTCTCTATTTCATATAACTTATTGTGAGGAAAATGCTTCTTAAATCATAAAGTATCATTCAAATATGAATTATTACCACAGGTAAGTTATAATTGGAATTTTGTTCATATTTCATTATTTTTAATAGAAGCTGACCTGTTAGACAAATTATCCAACAGACAATTATTCAACAATATTCAAATCTGTTGTCAAAACAGTTCTTATTAATTAGGCAGAGTCAAAAAATCTGCAAAGTGCTAGGCATGATCAAATGAGAGTAACTTGGCACAGTGCATTCAGGAGAGTTTGGGGTTCCTTGGCTGCTTCTAACACTTGTGAACTATGGAAACATTAATACTGATCACTCAAGTTCTTTAAGTGTCAGTTTTCTCATCTGTAAAATGGAAGTAATAATAGCTATAGTACTGATAACACAGGGCATTGGATAGAAAAATTAATAATATGTGTAGAACCTAGGGAAGTCTTTTCTTATCTATGGGGCCCACAGAAAGCTGGCTTAATTCCATTTGTTTGTTTGTTTTTTAAACCCCCTTATCTTCCATCTTAGAATCAATACTAAGTATTAGTTCCAAGGCAGAAGAACAGTAAAGCACTGATTGCCAAAGTGGGCGCTACTGCCCGCTGGTGGGTGCTGCAGAGATCCAGGGTAGCGGTGATGGCCACACTTTTTTTGATTACATTCTATTCTGAGTTCAAGAAATAGTTTCATAATTTCCAGGGGGCGCTAAGTAATTTTTTTTTTTCTGGAAAGCGGGGTGGTAGGCCAAAAAAGTTTGGGAACCACTGCAAAGGATAGACAATTGGGGTGATGTGACTTGTCCAGGGTCACACAGCTTGAAGTGTCCAAGGCCAATTTGAACCCAGGAACTAACATCTCCAGACTTGACTCTCAATCCACTGAGCGACCTCGCTGCCCTAAAACTGCCTTAATTTCAAGGTACTCTCTGAGTATACAGTCAGTAAGAATCATAACTGAGACGCCTCTACCGATGTTTACTTTTACTAGTCAGCCAGATGATTCAATCAATTCAAAACAAAAGCACAGTAAGAAAAATCTTGGAAAATTCTCTCCATTAATTTGGATCACATTCTCCCATGAATACACATCTCAGCAGTGGGAATAGGGAAAACATACAGAGATCAAACATGGGCATACACATGTGGGGAATAGATATGGCGAGGCAGACATGAGAATGGGCAACTTAGAGCTGCCTTCTGATGGTATCATCACAAAAATCTCTGGGTACACTTCATTGTATGCTATACTCCATCCTTCTAGCTCCCCTGGGTTTCTCTACCTTCCACTAGCTTCATTAGCCCCCTGACTTTCCAGTTCCAGCTTGGCTCCAGGATGTATGAATATAGTGACTAGAAAACATCTCTCTGAACCCAACTCATAAAATCCTGGGAAGTATATCCCTAGATGTTTTTCTTTCTTTCGCTCTCTTCCTTCCTTCCTTCCTTCCTTCCTTCCTTCCTTCCTTCCTTCCTTCCTTCCTTCCTTCCTTTCCCTATGTCTAGGAATGAGATTAGAGTCCTTTGTTTCATATAAATATCTGATTTGGGATTAGAAATCCCCAACATTCTCTCTGACTGAGTATGCAAGTGAATTTGAACTAGAACAAAAGACAACAGAAGGAAGCAAGGTAATTATTTTCTAGGAACCTAACTTTCATTGTTACCTCAAGTACACACACACACACACACACACACACACACACACACACACACATATATATCAGCAGCTAAACTCCCTAGTATGTGAATGGCATAATTTTTCTCTTTCTTTTTGTTAATTTGAATATTAAAAGACAAGCATGTCTTGGCTTTTTCTGGGTTTACCCTCATGGCTAATTTTTATGGAATGTTGAGATGGTGGTGATTGCTGTGTTGAACTTTTTCTCTCCAATGGATAATGCTGGACTGAATCTTCACTACCTGCAAATCACTCATTATTAGGAGCTGCTGAAAGACTGAACTGGCCCACTCACCACACAGTTGGTGAGGGCAGAAAGCTTCTTTTACTACTTGTTTTTTTATTGCCTTTCAAGTAATCCCATTTAATTATTTCATTATAGAAGTCACGATGACAGAAAATACTGTAGATGGAAAAGAAATTCAGGGAGAGAGAAAATAGAGTTTATAGAGTCTGCTCTCCCATTAAACATGATTCTAATATTCCTTTCCTTCAAGGAAGCATGATCTTAGTGTCAGGTAATTATGTGGTACTGAAAGAAAGAGGGAGTAAAGTTAGCTGAGCAAATACCAGATAGCGATGCAGTGGAGAAGTAGATCCCACAGAGGCAAACATTTGAGCAGGGAATATATTCATCCCCATTTCATTGTACTATAAAGTTTGCAGAATCCTTTCCTCACAACCATCACAATGTAGGGAGTGTATGGCAGGTTGTCTTGGACGGGGCACTGGTCTGGAGTAAGAGGACTTTGTTTCAAATCCCAAATCTGGCTTCATTTGGAGGTTATTAGGCAAGACACAACACCTCTGTGTGCCTCAGTTCCCTCCTTTGTAAAATGAAGGCATTGGACCAGATGACCTGTAGAGTCATCGCCAACTCCAAATTGATCTTCTTTCTGTTCTTTATTTTATGAGAAAACTGAGGCTCTGATATGTCAAGTGGGATTTGAACCTTTGTCCTTACTCCAAGCACTGTTCTCATTTCATTCTACCCTACTGCCTCTGAGGGAAGACATAAGACCTTTCATTATTCAGCAATTTGATCCTCTCGAGAGCAGCTGGTCCACGTCAGTGGCTTACTCTGCCAGGGAATAATATTTACGGTTGGAGGGAATTTCTAAAGTTCATTTCTCTGTGAGGATCAAATTTGATTAAATGTAAGATCCATTGGGGATGTGAGCTTTGGCATGTGTGGTGTGAAGGCAACAAAATATTTCCAAGTAGCTTCTCTCCTTCTGAAAAACACGAGTTCTTAGATGGGAATATAACTCCCATTGCAAGGAAAAGCAACAGAAGCCATAAAAGATGAAGATGGTATTAAAGGGGCTATGGAAAGAGAGAGACATGTTAGTATCTTCACCTTCTGGAACCTGATTTGGAATTATGTGAGAAATACCACTAACCTCACCGTTTCCTTTAATTCAGGAATTCTACCATAGGGTACATACCGCAAGGAAGCCAAGGACAAAATATTTCCCAGAACACTTACAGTCATAGCAAAGACCTACAAATGAAGTGGGTGCCCATAGATTGAAGAAGGGCTGAACAAAATGGTGTACAGGAAAGTATTGCAAATATTGGAATGTTAAAGGATGAATCTGAGGGAGTCAGAATAACATGAGAGGACATGCAAGAAATGATGCAGGGCAAAGGAAGCAGAACTAGAAAAGAGCACCTCAGTTGAATCCCCATGACTCATCTTGCTCCCAGAGATTGTTCCCAGTGGAGACATGTTTGCCCAGGTTGTCCTTGGTGATCTTCAAGGTCCTTTTCTATGTCTAAAAACTATAATATTGTTGTGTTCCTCTTTATAAAAGGTGGAGGACTATAGAGGTAGGGACTCCTTTTAATTCTATACTCTGGTTTCCAAAAGTATCATTCCACTGAAACTGCTTTCTCTGTAGTTACCAATAACTTCTCAAAGATCAAATCCATTGGCCTTTTCTCAATCTTCAACCTCTTTGACCTCTCTGCAGTCTTTGACACTGTTGATCCTGTGCTTAATATATTGCCTGGTACATAGTAGGTGCTTAATAAATGCTTATTGATTGAATATTGATCTGTTGACATTATCTTCCTTCTAAATTTCCAGGACATTATATCTCCTATTTTTCCTCCTGCTTTTTGATGCTGCTTTGCTCAATCTTCATCAAGTTCATGCTCATAAAGAGGGGTGTCCCACAGGGATATGTCCTGGACTACATTCTCTTCTCCTTTACTATTTCTCTTGGTGATTTCTTCAGCTCCCCTGGATTCAATGAATATCTCCATATTAATGATTCTCAAATGTTCATTTCCAACTCTAACCTCTCTGCTGACCTCTGGTTTCTCATTCCCAACTTTTCTTCAGACATCTTGAGCTGGATGTTCCATAGACATCTGAACCTCAACATATCCAATGCAGAACTCATTTTCTTCTCCCCCTCTAATTCTCTCCTCTAACTTCCCTGTTACTGATAAGGTTACCACCATTGTTCCAATCACCCAGTCTTAAAACCAGAGATCTTTCTCAACTTTTCATTTTCTTTCAAACCTAATATTCAATCTGTTGCAAAGGTCTGCTGGTTAACTTTACCTTTGTAACATCTACCGCTTCCACTCCCTTCTCTCCTCTGACATTGCCACCATCTTGGTGCAGACCCTCATCACCTCATGTCCAGACTATTACGATAGCCTGCTGGTTGATTTCCTTGTCACACATCTCTTCCCCCTCCAGTCCATTCTCCACTCAACTGTCAAAGGGAACTTCCTAAAGGATAAGACACCTTTATGCCCCCTTCTTCCTTATGATCAGGATCAAATATAAAATTCTCTGCTTGGCTTTCTAAGACTTTTATGACTCATTTTCCCCTTCTGGCTTTATCATCTTCTTATATCTCCCCACTCCCCCTACTGACTGATTCAGTGACACTGGACTCCAGATTCTTTCTTACATAGGACATTGCATCTCCTCACTCCAGGCATTTTCCTTGGCTATCCTCATGCATAGAATGCTCTTCCTCTTCATTCTTGCCTCCTGACTTCACTTAGTTCCTTTGGATCCCAGTTACAAGCCCATCTTCTACAAGAAGTCTTTCTTGAAATTCCCTCAATTTTCATGCCTCCCGTTGATTATCTCCAATTTGTCTGGACTGTACCTTGTTTGTACATGGTTATTTTTATATTGTCTCCTTTGCCAGACTGGGAACTCCTTGAGAAAATGGTCTGTCTATTGGCACATAGCAGACATTTTACAAATGTTTGCTGGCTGATGGGAGTATTGCATATGGTGGCAGTTATAATTGTTTTGTTGGTTACTTTTGCTTAATTGTCTTCTTTCTTATGGTGGAGTTCCATAATGAGAAATGATTATGATGTAACAAATAAGAAGCAGTACTAAAACTTAAAAACCTCAGAAAAATGTTGGATGAAGATGGTCAGGCTCTGCGCCCCCATACTTCTAGAGTTTTATCTGCTCTCCTCCTATGGAGAACAGCAAAGACTACTGGTCCATTTTAAGAACTAAAAGTATCTATTTTGACAGATTAATCCCTTAGTTTCTTATCTAAATTATCAATACCTTTGCTGTGTGGAACAGTTAATCACAGGTTATTAACAGAGAAGTGCCATCTCTATTAGGTGCTGCTTACCAATTTTCAAAGAATTAGAGTTGAGTGAGCTACACTTCATGCTAAAATAAGGGCAGTATAATATCCAGTCACTGGATAATTCAGAGAATATTTCAAGATCCCAGAGGCCAGCAGGGTCATCCTTATGAAAGTCACGTCTCCTGGCTCTTGAAATGTCTAGAAGTGCTGCTTAAAGAAATTTCAGGTTGATAGATTGCTATTGGAAGCAGCTTCTCCTGTAGCTGAAAATGCTAGCAAGTTTTAAATATTACTGGTTCGTTTTTTTAAAATGTACTAATTTTTTGAAATACTTTAGGATGTTCATCTGAAAGGCAAGAAATTGTTGTTGTTGTTTAGTCATTTTTGACTCTTTGTGACCTCATTTAGGGTTTTTTTGGCAAAGATGCTGGAGTGGTTTGAAATTTCCTTCTCCAGCTCACTTTTACAGAGGAGAAACTAGGGTAAGTGGGAAAATGACCTGCTTAGGGTCTCATGGTTAGTGTCTGAGGTTGGATTTAAAACTCAGACCCACTCTCTATCTACCATGTCACCTAACTGCCTTCATGGAATTGTAGAGTGATTCATTTGGAAGTGAACGTAGAGACCATCCAGTCATGTCACTTTATTTAAAAGGAAAAAAAAAAACCTTACCTTAAGTGACTTGACCAGGGTCACACAGTTAGGAAGTATCTGAGGTTAGATTGGAACCCAGGACCTTCCATCTCTATTTCTCTATCCACTGAGCCTAGCTGCCCCTTCTTTAGTACCCTCATTTTGAAGATGAGAAAATGAGGAAAGGTGCTTTGCCCAAAGTCACACAGGGAGAAAATGGCAAAATTTTTCTGACACTAAGAACAATCTAGTTTCCCCATTTCCTATTGGACCAAATATAAATGATACCTGTAAGTGCAGATTCACAGAATATGAAAGCTGGAAGTTGTAAGTACTATTTAGTCTAATTCCCTTCCTACCTGCCCTCACTTTACAGATAAAAAAACTCAGGATCTCAGAAAATGGTCCATATGATTAAAAGATGAAGTATAGATCCACTAGCTTTAACATGTCTTTATGTTAGTAACAAATATATAAATATGATAAATAATATACTATTAATACATTAACAAATTATTAAAATCTGCTGTGGGGAAGCAGAATGCGGGCCAGATTTGGAGTGAGGGGAACCCGAGCTGAAAACCTGATTCTATAAAATTGCATGACTTTGGATAAGCCAAGTCATGTCTCTAGGCCTCAGTTTCCTCATCTGAAAAACAAGGGAGTAGAACTAGATATCCTCTAAATTCCTTCATAGCTCTAAATCTATGACCCTATAAAATGTAAGTGAGGAAATCTGAATTCCACATACATACTTCCCATCATTTGTTGACCTTTCTTAAATTGAAAATTCAAGGGAAGAAAAAAATATTTATACAGAACACAAAAGGAGACCTATTGAAACCAAGAGGAAAAAAATGAGTAAATCTCATAATATTGCCAAGATATTATGCAAGTCAGTCATGAGAGGTTTCTTCTCCCCTTCTTCCTCCCACCCTCCCCCATTCTGACTTGATTTATTTCTCTCCTATCCAACCAGTGTGCTTTAGAACACAGGCAATATATCTCTGGAGTCATAAGTTGACCATAGGGCAAAGGAGTTTGGCCCATCCATGGCCCTTTTCTTCACCTCCCCTCCCTAATATCCCATCTCCCATCCTCCTCGCACATCTCAATTTATCACACATTATCTACTTGGCTTTCTGAAACCCTATTCATTGTCAATCCTTTTCCTCTAACTATTTTGGGAAGTTTCGAAAATTCCCCATGTTTCACTCATGAATGACATGACTTTGTTGTAAAGGGTGGATTAGTGGTCAGATTATGGAGCCGGCTATAATAAATCCCACATTCTTATCTGACTCTGCCATTAGTCTGTTGTTGCCAGTGGCAATTCCTTTGTGTCTTTTCCTTTATGGTTAAAAAAAAAAAGAAAAGGTAAATGTGTTACTTAAGAATGAAATGTATGTACGTCTCCAACGCTGATCTCCCTTGAGAGTCATGAAACTGGATGAATTTGCACAATGTGGCATCTGATTGTGCTATGTTTCTGGGAGGAAAATGTTTTTCTTAAGCAGATGTATATGGTGCATTGAAAATGGATGACTTGAGACAATTCCTTGAGGAAATGTCTTTGGTTTCACTATTGATATGGTCCCTGGATTAGCATCTAGGGTCCCCCTCAAAGTGTACCCCTTGATTGCTCCCTCCTTTTTGAGCGGGCTTACATCTACTGAAACCACAGGTTCTAGGCCCCCATCAGAGGATTCCTTTATAAGTTAGTCAGAGGTCACAAGAGTTTGAAACAAAAAGTACTTAATTATATAGCACAGTAAAATAAGTGATAAGAAAAATTTCCCTGCCAAATAATACCCATGGGGGAGGAGACACATATTGCAAACCAGGGAACATATATGCGAGGGTTCACATATAGGTACCAGATATAATCAAGACGGATGCCTGTTAAAAAGGATAACTTACTGCTGTGGGGGTGTAGAGTTGTTGTTGTTATTTGGTGATATCCTAAGAAGAGATGCTTTTTCTGCTAGGTTTTGGCCCTGTTATTCCTCTACTGAGTTTATTCCTCACTATTCTAGCTAGTTAGAACATGCTCTGGTTAAGCAGAGGCCCCAAGTGATCACCCCTTTATCTGGCTAGAGCCTCTCAAACCAAGAGAGATGAGGATAGTGCAAAAACTACATTGGAGTGGGAATTAGGAGCAATGAGTTCTAATTACGGAATTGCTGAGTTGGAAGAGACTGAAGAGACTTTTTAGCCTAACTGTGCCTGAATAGAAACCCCCTCTAACAAATCCTCGACGAATGATCATCTAACCTTTTCTTGAAGTCATCTAGTGAGAGCCATCCCCCTACCTCTGGAGTCAGCCCATTTCACTTCAGGATAGCTCTATTTGTTAGGGAGTTTTTCTTGACATAAGAAAAATCTGTCTCTAGAAGATTGAGCCTCTGGACCCAAGCGAACACGTTTAAGTCCTCTTCAATGTGAAAGTTCTTCAAACACGAGAAGATAGCTCTCTTGCTCCTCCAATATTTCTCTGACATACACATTCCTAATGTCATTGGACCAGTCTTTGTACGGCATGGTTGGAAGGCTCTCATCACTCTTTTTACAGAGTACGATACAAGTTTAGGGAGAAATGACTTGCCAGGGACACAATGTCTTTTATAACTTGAAACAATATGGTACCTGATTGTTTCCCTTGTAAGATACTTGACAAGAATTTTCAGCTCCTCCCATTCTTTCTATTCTTTTTGGAGCAAGTAGCAGTGCCATGGATAGAGCACTGGTCCTGAAATCAGGAAGACTCATCTTTCTAAATTCAAATCTGACCTCAGACACTTACTAGCTGTGTGACCCTGGACAAATCACTTTACCCCAATTACCTAATAGCTCTTCTGCCTTAGAACTGTATCAGCTCTAAGATAGAAAGTGTTTTATTTTTTTTTTAAGTTCCTTATCTGTAAAATGAGCTGGAGAAGGAAATGGCAAAGCACTCTAGTATCTTATCTATGTGACCTTGTATAAGTCACTTACTCCTGTTTACCTCAGTTTTCTCATTTGTAAAATGATTTAGAGAAGGAAAAAGCAATCCACTCCAGTATCTTTGCCGAGGAAACCCCAAACAGGGTCATGAAGAGTCAGAAAGAACAACCAACAACCACAAGTCTTTTTAAAGTCAGCACAGGGGGTGAGATGCAATTGCTTCAGTTGTTCCCATCTCTACTTTAACATTTGAGAGTATAGTTTATAAATTTGATTAGTTTTATTTTTAAAAGGCTTTGTAATTTTTCAGGAACCACTTGGAAACAGGACACACGCTGTGCTTCAGGCTCACTGGGAGTAATTGCAAATTGGAGATTGCTTTTATCATACTTGTTATTGTTTTGTCTTCATAACTCAGCACTCAGAATAAGTTGGCTCATCCTCAGAGTCTTGGTTATTAATGTTTTTTGCTTTCTTGTCTCTTCAAAATTTGCAATTTCCAAATTTATCCAATTATCAATAATGGCTGTTTATACAAAATGTGTTTAGAGTAAAATTTTAAAAAGACCTCGAAGAACATAGCCAGATGTCAGATATTTTACCTGTTTTCTGATAGGACAGACCAATAATGAATTCACTGTGCCACCTAGATCACAGGGTCCATTCACTGGTTAATTCTTTCCTAAGCGACAGGACCTTTGCTTGAGGTTGAAAGAAGGATGGTAAGGGCCAAGAGAGACCAAGCAGAGATGCCCAGTTCTTATTTTGGTTCTGTTTTCTCTGCCAAGGGAAATGACCTTTTCATTGGAAATGACAGAACAAAAAATGCCTAACAGGGAGTTGATACTCAAGATAATTAAGAGGAGAATGAACAAGCATCTAGCTACTTCCGATGAATTCCAGGTCCAGATGAATGCATCTTCAGGTGGTGAAAGAATTGACCAATGTTGGAGAGCTTTGAAAAATTGTGGAAGTGGGACAGGTACCATGAGCCTGAAGAAGGGAAAATGTGTTTGTTTTCTAAAAAGGAGAGAGAATCTTCAAAGTATTCGCTTGACTTTGATTCCATGGGAAATTCGAGAGAGGATCATCAAAGAAATAGTTGTCAGGGACAGCTAGGTGGCTCAGTAGATAAAGTGCGAGGCCTGGAGATGGGAGGTCCTGGGTTCAAATTTAGCCTCAGACACGCCTTGGCTCTGTGACCCTGGGCAAGTCACTTAACTCCAGTTGCCTAGCCCTTACCACTTTTCCATCTTGGAGCCAATACATAGTATTGATTCTAAGACAAAAGGTAAGGGGGAGAGAGAGAGAGAGAGAGAGAGAGAGAGAGAGAGAGAGAGAGAGAGA
>NC_058132.1:671735401-671785487 GCF_016433145.1 Gracilinanus agilis | reverse complement strand
GAGAGAAAGAGAGAGAGAGAGAGAGAGAGAAAGAAAGAGAGAGAAACTTGTCAAATAGCTAGAAAGAGTAGTGGTGATTGCAAAGAACAGGCCATGGCAGTCTAAGCTAAATTTTTAAGGTCATCTAGGCAATGCAGTGGATATGGCACTAAATCTGGAGTCAAGAAGATTTGAGTTCAATCCTAGCCTCAGACACTTACTAGCTGTATAACCCTGGGCAAGTCAACTCAACCTTTGTTTACCTCAGTTTCTTCATCTGTAAAATAGGGTTGATAATAGTATCTGCCTCTGAAAATTATTTTGAGGATCAAATGAGATAAATCTTAGCACAGTATCTAGCACATAGTAAGTGCTATATAAATGTTAATTATTATTTTTTTAGACAAGACAAGAAAAGCTCTAGATGAGAGGAATGCTATGGTTTGCCTACATTTTCGAAAAGTTTTGGCTAAAGTATCTCATGTAGTATGAAGATGACAAAGGAATTCAGAACTGCTAGGATGGCCAGGCTCAAAGAATAGCTGTCCAGGGTTCATTGTTCATGTGGCTGGAGGTCTCTGGTAGAAAACCCAGGGATTTGTGCTGAGCCCTGTACTGTTTAACATTTTCATCAAAGACTTGGATAAAAGTAAAGACGGTATCTTCACCCAGCTTGTAAATGACTTAAGATGGGAAGGGTGGCTAACACGGCTAGATGATAGAGTCAGGATACAATTGGATCATGAGAGGCTTGAGCATTGGGCTGTCTAATAAGCTGAAATTCAACTAGGTAAGCTATAATAGAGTCTCATACTTGACTATTAAAACCAGTTTCACACATCCATGATATGGAGTAGACTGCAAGCTCAATGAGAGTCAGTCAGAATTGCTAAGAATTTTTAGTTGTATTAAGAGAGAGACATAGCTTCTGGGAATAGAGAGGTGGTAGGTGTCCTTAATTATGCCCTTGTCAAACTTCACCATCTGGAGTATTTTGGTCAGTTCTGGGCACCATAGTTTAAAGAGAATGCTGACAAACCAGAGGACAATCAAGATGGCCTCATGCCCATGAGATTATCTATTTAGAGCTAAAAAGGCCTCTTATGTCATCAAGTCCAACTCCTTCATTTTATGAGGAACCCAAGGCCAGGGAAAGAGAAGTGATTTGTTCTGATTTGCACAGGTAGTATCTAGCAGAGACAGGATTTGGACCCAAGTTCTCTGACTTGAGTCAAAGTCCTTCCCATTGTAATCCATTGTCTTCCATGTCATGGAGTTCTATTGAAAGCATTTGGGATATTTGGGATAAAAAAAGAGGAGAAGACTTAGGGAAGGAGGAAACAGGGAATATGAAAAATATTTCAAAGTACACTATGTAGAGGAGGGATTAGATTTGTTTGCTTGGCGCTAGAGAACAGATCCAGGAGCAAAGGATGGGAGCTTCAAAAAGGTAAAATTTAAACTTTTTTTGTCAGGAAAAATCATCTTAAAGAAAATCCCCAACACTCTTAAATCTTAGTGCCTTCCCTCTAAGATCATCTCCAGTTTATCCTGGATCTATCTCATAGGCACATCATTTGAGTATTGTCTTCTCCACTAGACTGTAAACTTCTTTGTCTCTTGTGTTTAGCACTTATATATACTAGAGGCTTAATAAACGCTCATTGAATTGACTAACAATGAGAGTTATTCTAAAGGACAATGGGCAGCCTTAAAGGGGGATTGGTTTCTCCCTCATCCCTCACTCTGCTTGGAGTTCTTCAAATGGAAGTTCCCCAATCACCTGTCCTATGGGTTTTAGTGAGACTTCCCTTCAGGTATGAAGTTGATGACCACTGGAGGCACTCTTAAATTCCTTGGTTCTGTGATAAACCAAAGATGGTTAGTATGGAAAAGAGAAGATTTAATGACATTGTAATAAATATGTTCAAGTCTTTGAAGAGCTGTCAAATGGATGAGGGGTTAGCTTTGTTCCCAGAAGCCAGAAGGAAGAACAATGGGTTGGGCAGAAACCGAAAAGGGTTGAGATAAGGGTGAAGTCCTATTAATTAGCTATTCTACAGGGCAATGGGCTGCCTCTGGAAGTATTGGATTGTTCCTCATTGGAAGTCTCTAAGCAAAGGCTCAGTGACCACTCAGTGGCATACCTGCAAAAAGTATCAATTAGACTAGATGAACCCTTCCAACTCTAAAGTACTTTATTTCTGAGATACTTTTACTCCAATGGGTGGTATTCTCCTTTGGCATTTGGAGAGCTGCAGAGTTTTTATACTCTGTGTTTTAGAATGCACAACAGCTCATTCTTTTTCTTCATGGTCAGTGGGTTGCTATCAGGCAAGACTGATCTATCTGGGTATTTTATAGAATAAAAGGAGCAAGATTCCTGGCCAGAAGACAATGCCAACGATCTCAACAAGTGCTCAATTACTTCCCTAGTTAAAATCCATACTGCCTCAAGGTTGTCCCAGTGAAAAATAAGCCCTCACACAGGTACATCACTTTGTTCCTCACCAGTTGTTTTGGACTATAGGTTTACAGACACCAAAATGTAATGGGACAATGGCTGAGCCTGTGATCAGGAAAAGTTGGGTTCAAATACTGCCTCTAATCCTTATAAGCTGTGTTGTTTCAGGCAAGGCATCTAAACTCTCTCTGTCTCAATCTCCTGGGCCCAAGTCATAGAGAAGGGTCAGATTTGTGCTGGTGCAGGGAGTTTCCCTACCAAAAGTTCCCTACATTGATGAAGTCGCTGATCTTTTAAGTGCTGATTGACATGGCCCTAAATTTATACGTCCTTAGCTGATAAGCAAATACTGCACAAATATGGTATTAAATCAAAAGAGATAATATTTGTAGAGTACTTTGCAAATTTTAAAATGCAATGTGAATAGTAGCTATTATGGTTGTTATATCTTATCTCAAAAATATGCCATCACTACTCTATTTCAACTTGCATTTTTCTACATAAAGCAATCTCGTTCAATATTAAATTTCTGGCATAATATAGAAATCAAGTACATGAGGGACAGATTCTCTTCAAACTTTGCCCATTAAAGTTGTCAAAACCTTGTCAAAGTCTGAAGCTTATTTAAGTGACTGGCTTGTAATTATTCACTGACAAAAAAAATCTCTCAGATCTTGTATAAGAAAGGCAGGTTTATGTGATAGACAATGAAAGACAACTATTTCTTTGTTCTTTCAATAGGTGGCAACACTAACCATGTTCCTGATCCTGTTTAACAACAGTAGCAGCAGTATTTGAACCCAGAGTATATTCTATATATGTGTATTTTTTATATATGTATATAATATTTTAAATGAATTAAATAATAAAAGGAATAGATAATCCATAATTAAAAAATCTGCTATCCAGCTGCACATGCAGTTTTCCTAGATCTCCCTCAGATTGTACGTTGGCTGCTCAGAATCTAGATATTCTAGAAAGGTCAGTTCAGTTAGTTTAGTCTCCTGGCCACTTTTCCTACAAGCTCTCAATGCAATTCCCAACTGACATTTGACTTGTACCCAGTAAAGTTAACAATAAAATAAAGGACTCAGGAAATCTGAATTTGAGTCTTAGCTACTCCGTAAGGCTTGGTGAGCAGGGAGGCTGCTCTCTCTACCCCTGAAGTCAGAAATTCCCATAGATGGCACTTTTCTGTTCTGGGTTTGCCACTGGTGAGTTGTTACCATTCAATTGTTTCAGTTGTGTCAGACTCTTCCTGATCCCATTTGGAATTTTCTTGGCATGAATACTGGAGTGATTTGCTGTTCACTTCTCACAATCATTTTGTAGATGAGGAAATCAAGGCAATGAGGGTTAAGTGACTTGCCCAGGGTCACAAAGCTAATAAGTGTCTGAGACTGGATTTGAACTCAGGAAGATGAGTCTTCCTGACTCCAGGGATAGCACTCTTTTATCTGTACCAACTAGATGCCCTTCACTGGCAGATTCCTTTGACCAACCCTCAGTTTGACTAATACATTTTTAGCAAAGTAGTAGGAAAGGTCGGGACAGATTTGGAGAGAATTCTTTCTGCTCTGCTCACCGTCTTTCATCCTTTGTCCCTGCTATGTCTTTGACCTTGTCTAGGGCAATCTTCTCTTGCTTGCCATGTCATATCACTTCCCCTTGGATGGTCTACTCTTGGTTCCCATTTGGCAGCCAATTCCTTGCCAGTTCCTGCAGAGGGGGAAGGGTGATGCCTCAGTATCCCAAGAGATTTATTCATTGACTTTTTCAATGATTGGAAATGTGTGTGTGTGTTCATGTATGTGTATATGGGGAGGAGTAGGGAGAGCAATCTATTCTTTCATTTGAGATCAATATTTCTATTACTGTGTTATTCTTCTGTATCCACATATGCCCCATAGATATGCATTCTATCTATGACCACTTGTTCTGGTGAATATAATCTGGAATGCTGCCATTACAGAATCATGCATCGACAGCTGGAGTAATTCTGCATGAATGCTAGTCCACCCCTCATATCTTGTCACTTACAAAATATGTGGGTAGGTCATTATTCTAAGCACACTGGAAAAAATCAAGTTTAACCTCTGTCCATTAGAGAATAATCACATGGCTCTCTCAGCCAAATCTGAACTCACTGAGTAAAGAGACTCGTATTTTTTTTAGTGCCTCAGCAGACTTTGTGATTCCTCTGTAGTTTCCAGGTTGAAATATGTATTTCTAGTGAAACTATACTATAAGATCTCTCTGGAACCTAATGAAGGGCTATTTGAACTGAGTGTGAAAAAATGAAGAGTCATTGAAAGATACTTAGGTACTTGGGGCAGAAGTTATCCGGAGATATTCTCCCCTTGGGAGAATCTGGAAAATTGCAAGATTCAGACTCTTAGGTCTCACTTTCCTAGTAGATGCACACTTGGCCTTCTAGACAACAGTTCAGGGTCTGTTGTCATCCTAGCTAGCAAGCATTTTTGATTAAAAAAAATGATCCCTGCCTCAAAGGAGCTCACATTCTAATAGGGGCGACAACATGCAAAAATATATGTAATAAAGATATATACAGTGTGAAAGGAAGGTAACTTCAGAGCAAAAGCACTAGTGGTAGTCAGGAAGGGAAAGCTTTGTTGGGGAGAGGCAGGAGGACCTGTAGACCTACAGAAGGTAGAATTTGAGTAGTCTTTTTAAGAAGGTCAGGTAAACTTAAGGCTTAATATAACAGGAAGAGAAAGGGGAAATGAGAAAGAGGGAGAGGAGGGAAAGAGAAGGAGAGAGATGAGGAGAGAAGGAAAGAGAGATGGAGAAGAGGGTGGAGGAGGAGGAGGAGGAGAAGGAGTAGAAGAAGGAGAAGGAGGAGGAGGAAACAAAGAAACAGAAAGAAAAAGAAAGAAAGGGGGAGGAAGAGGAGGTGGAAGAGGAGGAGGAAAAAAAGACAATAGAACTTAGTAGCAAAGGCAAGATTAATACAAAACATTGACTGTAAATTAAAATTTTGGGGTTTTTCCTTTATGAGGACATGTCAGGGAATGAATAACAATGTGGTCATGCAGTTACACAAATGACTTCCTCCCCATTCCTGATGTCATTCATTTGTCTTCCATTGGCCACATCCTCTTTGGAGATGTGTGACTGTTGCCATATGGCTCCTCTAGAGTATTCCCCCTCTTAAACTTTGAGTCGAGCAAAAAAAGGCATACTTCCGAAAGCAGTTTCTCTTTTATTTCATCTTCATATCCTTGGTGCTTACTCATTTCTTGCAGAGAATAAGATTATTCTCTGCCATCATGTAGGTTTTAACTACCCAAGAGACACACCTGTCTGGATAGCTGACTCTTTTTGGTGATGAGGGACCAAGTTCTGACACACCCATCATTATCTTGGTTGGGCTCTACCCAACAGCAAAGATAACATTTGAAAGTGTACATGGGGTAGGAAAAGATGGAAAAATCCAGAAAGGCAAGAGCAAAGAGCAGAGAAAAGGGAGCATGACTGACCTGGGCACTTCCTCCAATGGAGAGTTCAGGCAGGAACTCACCAAGTGGAAGAAGGGATTGCAGTGGCAGAGGCATCTCCAGGTAAGAAAGGACCTTGGACAGAGGCTGCAAAGAGGTGAGCTGGGAGCAAAGCTGGGAGTCCAGGGTCAGAGGAGTAAGGATGATCTCAGAGAAATGTAAACTAATAATTTAAAAGATGAGCTGGTCATTTAGCTCAAGGGGTGATAACCGACAGACATCTCAGGGATATCAAGAGTTGCTCCACCAAACCAAATGCTTTTTTTGTATCAGCAAATAATTATAATAGGAGCTTGTGGTGATCTTATGGGAAAGGATGGATGAGTCACAGGGGATGAGCAGGCACAACTGGGTTTTGATCTACATATCACCTGGTACATAGAAAGCTGGTCCTGAAGTCAGTAAGATCTGAGTTCAAATATGACCTTAGGCACTCACTAGCTGTGTGACCCTGGGAAAGCCACTCAGCCACTACCTGCCTCAGTTTTCTCCTCTGTAAAATGGAGAGCCTAGTACCACCTACTTCCCAGGGTTGTTTTGGACATAAATGAGACAAATTTATGAAGCACTTTGCAAACCTTGAAATACTATATAAATCCTATTGTTGTTCAGTCGTGACCCTGTGGATCATACTGTCCATGGAGTTTTTTGGGCAAAGATACTGGAATAGTTTGCCATTTTTTCTACAGCGGATTAAGGCAGAGGTTAGGTGACTTGCCCAGGTCACAGCTAGTAAAACTGAGGCTAAATTTGAACTCAAATCTTGCTGATTCTGGGTCCAGCACTCTATCCACTTAGCCACCTATCTATTTCCTAGGCAAACAGAGCTTAAATTACTCGCCCAAGGTCACACAACCAGTAAGTATCTGAGACAACAAATCCTATTTTCTAATGTCATAGTAAAATTGTAATAGTTTGATGAAGTGGAATAATGAATATAAGAAGGAACATTGGTCACTTTTGGAGGCTAGGGGCAAACTTCATGAACCATAGAAAAGGGGTTCTATAAGACACTGATATAGACAGGAAATAATTATTTTCAAAAACACCATTCTCAGATGAGAAGGATTTACTATAATAGATTGGTTTGCAAAGAAGTCATCTATCTGTACCAGGGGAGGGAGTGTCCTCAGCCAGAAGTTCCCAATGTCAGCGACATCTCAGGTCCAATCTATTTCTTGATCCCTTATATTTGTATAGTGGCTTTTTTTTCCTTCAAAGTCCTTTCATATTTCTAAAGTCTGTGTTTTTAGTTTTTAATTTAATTTTACATTCTCTTTTTTATTAGAAACGACAAACACAAACATGAACATTTCAATTATTTCAATATAGAAAGAACAGAGGATTACATATGAGACTGAGGACTTTTGTTATGTTGTTTTTAATAGTGTATATTAAATTTAACACAGTGATAATAAAACTGCCCTACTTGTTGGTGTCCTCTTCTGAACTGTCTTTTCCACAGTCATTCCGACTGCATAGTTTTCTACTGCTTTAAGTAGTTATCACATTAAAATTTTATTATGGCATACCTTACGGTCATAGTTGACTGGTTAACTTTTTCTTCTTATTATTCATTCTCACTTACCTTGTAAAATTTAGATATCAATATGGAGGCCATTTTGGAAAGCTGGGCAGTATTTTGGCAAAAATACCTGAAGTTATACCTTCCTGGTCAAGTACTTTAGGGTTCAGTCCAGTATTTGCCAAAATCAGAGTTTCCGTGGGATAAAGGAGCAACTGACCCTACCATGAATCAAATCTCTGTTGAGTCCTGAAGATTTTGGGGCACCTGGAGTTATTCCAGACCTCGTTAAAGTTTCACTTGCTGTTGGGTGAGTCCTTAATGACCCTACCTGGAGGCAGCTGGGTGGTGTAATGGATAAAGTATAAGACCTACAGTCAGGAAGACTCATCTCTCTAAGTTTAAATCTGGCCTCAGACACATATTTGCTATGTATCCCTGGGCAAGTTACTTAACTCTGTTTGCCTCAGTTTACTCATCTGTAAAATGAGCTAGAGAAAGAAAGGGCAACCATCTCTACCAAGAAAACTCCAAATGGGATCATGAAGAGTAGGGCAGATCTGAAAAATATAACTGGAAAATTATATAAATTATATATTACATATAATATATTTACATATACAATTATATTAAAAATATAACTGAAAAAATAACTGAGACTATGTTTTCTTGAAGGTTCTCTGACCAATAGGGAACTTAGAACCAAGTCTATCAACCTAAAAAAGGTAAAAATCTGTCTTTGGATCCTCAAGTCCTAATACTAAATCTGGCATGTCAATCAATCAATCAATCAATCAACATTTATTAAGCACCTATTATGTGCCAGGCCTTGTGCTACCTACTGTTAGATGCCCAGTACTTGTTGAATTGATTGAGATTGGATCAGATTGTCTACTAGGGCTCACAGATTTCCAAGAGTAATTTCTCTACACTGAAGGTGTTAATATTGGACTTTGTGGCAGAAGACATGGGTGCAAATATAGCCTTTAATATTCACTAGTTGTGTGATTATGGGTCCTATTTATCTCTAAAATGAGGATGCCTATAGAACCTGATTCATGAGCTGTTGTGAGCCTCAAGTGAAATAATGTCTATAGGCTGCCTTGCAAAATTTAAAGTACAATGTAAATACCAGACTATTATAGTAACAGAATATTTTCTCTGTAGTCCAGTGACTTTCAGAAGCTCCAGAGAAGTTCCTGAGCACTTCCAAAGTGCTTAGAAGGGACGGAGTTGCACAGTGTGGGAAGCACTGGAGAAGACTTCTGGCCCCAGTGGCCGTCTGAATGGAAGCGGACTACCCAGCTTCCCCACACTGACCCCACACCAAATGGTGGTCAAAGAATCTAAGTAGAGGTCACAAAAAATGATTTCTTCCAACCCAGACCTGCACAGTACTGACCCAACAGCTCATGAGCACCTGAAGAGGAGGCCATCTGCAAAACCATTGTCAAGGCTACCCAAAATTTATGGATTTATGGGACAATCAACATATTAGAGACACTCCTAACCTTCAAAGCTTCTTGTTTTTAGGCAGCAAGAGCATAGAATGCCCTAGAGAATGTTCAACAGTGGTTGAAAGTCCATAGTGAGGCCTTTGGAAGCCCTGGGAATGGTAACAATTAGTGATAGCATGTCTCAGATGGAAATACCCCAGAGCTCTGAGGTCCCTGTCTTGAGAAATCATATATAACCTGAGTATTCAGGGTTCTAAACTCAAAGAGTTAGTTGGGATGGGATCTCCAGATTATGAGGAAATTAGTGTAGGAATCTAGACAAAGAGAGCAGACCACCCCATCCAGAAGTGTAACAGGGGCCAGAGTCTGCCCCTGGCACAAAGACCCGATTCAGGATCTAAAGCTGGAGGGATGAATAAGTCAAAGAAGACTACCACTAGTATTAAAATAATTGAAAATCTGAAGACTTCCCCCCAAAAGGAGAGAGTAAATTCAAAGTAATTTCTAAAGAGAGACTAAAAGAATAAAATTTATTTTCCACAAGGAATAAATACCATAAAGAAATTAAGGAAGAAGTAAAAATGAAATTAAAACTCCATAGTAAAGAATTAGAAAAAATAGCATTTTTTCTTAGAAATTAGAATTTTCTTAGAAATTATTAGAAAAAGAAACTTGTAGAGTCACAGTAATTTCTAAAAAGAGACTAAAAGAATAAAATTTATTTTTCACAAGGAATAAATACCACAAAGAAATTAAGGAAGAAGTAAAAATGAAATTAAAACTCCATAGTAAAGAATTAGAAAAAAATAGCATTTTTTTCTTAAAAATTAGAAATTAGAAAAAAGAAACTTGTAGACCTTATAGAAGTATGAGACTCTCCAACAACTAGAATAGACTTAAGAACAAGTCCATTAGGCAATAATTACTTTTAAAAATAAGAAGCTCAGAAAAAATAGAAAAGAATATAGTATATTGGATATTTAAGAAAATTACCTAGAAAACAAGTCAAGGGATCATCATTTAATAATCTTGGATTCCCTAAAAACTATGGTAAAATCCGGACACTATATTTCAAGAAATTATAAACAAAAACTCCCAGATCTTTTAGAACCAAAGGTAAATTAAAAATAGAAAGAATTCATGGATGACCTCCTGGAAGAAATTCCAGAATAAAAATTTCTGGAAATGTCATAGCTCAAACCTAGACTTCTTTGGTGAATAAAAGTAATATAAGCATCCAGAAAGAAGCATTTCTGGTATAAAGGACTCAGTGTAGATCACAGAAGATCTGGCAGCATCTACTAAAGATGAGAGGTGATCTAGGAAAACAGTATTCCAAAAGGCAAAAATTATAGCCTTTCATACGAGAATATCTTATTCGTGTTATCCAACAGGGAAGTAAATGGATCTTAATGAAATAGAAGACTAAGCATTACTGATAAAATATTGTACTAGAGCTGAGTAGAAAATTTGAAATGTGAACACAAGAATCAAGAGAAACCTTGAACAGTCAACTTATTTGAGTAATTGGAAGGGACTGTAATGCTATAGTGCTAACATTCTAACAGGGGAAAGAGAAACAAATGACTTGTTCAGAACCTTAATATTTTCAAAAGATATTGAGGGAGTTAAATAAGAAAAACAGAAGCTAGTTTTGAGAATTTTAAGATGGTAAATTGAAAGAAGGGGAAAAGGAAGACACTAATGTAGAAAGGAGGAAGATGTGGGGTTGTGAAACTTGTTGTTTCTCATAATTAGAATGAACACACATATTCAAAGATATATAACTACATAAAGTGGTTGAACATACACATATACAAAGATATATAACAATACATAAAGATATAAAACAATACACAAAGAAACAAGCAGGGTTTGGGGTTAGTGGTGAAAAGGGAAGATAATAAAAGGGAGGGAAATAAATAGAAAATAAACTTTCTGATCCAGAAGGAGATATTAAAAAGAAATTAAGAAAGAAATAGATAAGAACTATGATCTAAAGTGATGTCAAACATTTGGAAATAAATGAAGAAATTGTGCTATATGAATATAATGGAATTTTTCTGGGCTAGATAAATGATGAAGGAGATGGTTGTGAGACTTCTTGGTAGTATGAATTGATGGAGCATGAGGTGAGTAGAACCAGAAGAACAATTTGTTCAAGGACAACCAAATTGCAAAAAAGTATGATTTTGAAAGATTTAAGAATTCTGATCAAAGCAATGACCAACTACATCTCCTGTGATTAAATATGACCACTTACTACTGATTGCTGTTGTTCATACTTCATTTTTGAAGAGGACCAACAGCATCACAATATCAGGGTAAAATGATGGATGATGAGAGATGACTTGTGTGTGAATTGGATTTAAGTGAGGCAGAGTTGCACAAAGTCTTCAACCTCACTCTCTTCCAGAGTCATCAAAGTCCATTGGCGGGACAAAGGTCAAAACCACTGGTGATGACCCAGGATGCAGTGGATAACCTTGGCAACTTTGACGGCTGATCAAGCTCTAAACACTCCACACTGCTTCAGCTACTTTTAAGGTCATTGGAAGAAGATGTTCTCATCCACCCATTCCACTGTAGGAAATCTTCACATTCTTGAGGTAGACATCCCCTCAATTCAGCAATGGGTTTGGCACCTGCCAGTTACCCTCAACCTGGTTTAGCCTGTCGGCTGAGATGCTTTTACTGGGCTGTGGCCATTGTCCACATTACATCTTCTAACAGCCACAGGTGAGAATTGGGTGATAGACCCCAAAGGCAGATGAGCAGCACTCAAAAAATGTCAGCAAACCCTTGTGGTACTCCCTCTGAACACCCACTTCCTGATAGAGAGGAGATGGACTCAAGGTGAAGAAACATATATATCTTTTTGCATAGTACCATTGTGGGTTCATTTTGCCTGTTTACTAATTTGTTACATAGATTTTCTCACCTCCAACTTCCTACTTTTTTCCTTTTTTTTTAATTGGGAGGGGATGTGTAGGAAGAGAGAATAGGAGTAGATAGTAATATTAATGACAAAACAAAACAAAAACCCAATTATTGAAATTTTTTTCTTAACATAGATAGAACAGAACAGAAGGCAGTTCAGAAGGAAGCATAGACAAGTTGTATAGTTTTGAAAGTGAGTTGCAAAATTTATTATGATTTTTAAAAAAGTGGTATGATAGGGGCAAGAAAAGAAAACATTAAATAAGGAGTCAGAGGATTTGGGTTCTCACTTCATATGACTCTGGGTGAGTTCTTGATTGGTAAAATAAAGGACTCGAACTAGTTGACCTGGAAGATCAATGACAATTTTTTTTTTAGATTTAAATATTTTATTTTTTTAGAAAAAATTTCCATCGTTACATGATTCCTGTTTTTACTTTCCCCTTCACCCCCCTTTAGTCCCCCCCCCCATATCCAAGACACATTTCCACTGGTTTTAACATGTGTGATCAGTCAAGACTTATTTACATATTATTGATAGTTGCATTGGTGTGGTCATTTAGTGTCTACATCCCCAACTATGTCTGCATCAACCCATGTGTTCAAGCAGTTGTTTTTCTTCTGTGTTTCCTCTCCTGTAGTTCTTCCTCTGAATGTGGGTAGCGTCTTTTCCATAAATCCCTCAGAATTGTCCTGGGTCGAAGTCCATTACATTCTATTTTACCACAGTGTATCAGTCTCTGTGTACAACATTCTTCTGGCTCTGCTCCTTTCACTCTGCATCAGTTCCTGGAGGTCTTTCCAGTTCACATGGAATTCCTCCAGCTTATTATTCCTTTGAGCACAATAGTATTCCATCACCAGCATATACCACAATTTGTTAAGCCATTCCCCAATTGAAGGGCAAACCCTCGTTTTCCAGTTTTTTGCCACCACAACAAGCGCAGCTATAAATATTTTTGTACAAGTCTGTTTATTTATGATCTCTTTGGGGTACAAGCCCAACAATGGTATGGCTGGTTCGAAGGGCGGGTAGTCTTTTAGAGCTCTTTGGGCATAGTTCCAAATTGCCATCCAGAATGGTTGGATCAGCTCACAACTCCACCAGCAATGCATGAATGTCCTAATTTTGCCACATCCCCTCCAACATTCATCACTCTCCCCTTCTATCATTTTAGCCAATCTGCTAGGCGTGAGGTGATACCTCAGAGTTGTTTTGATTTGCATTTCTTTAATTATTACAGATTTAGAACACTTTCTCATGTGCTTATTGATACTTTTGATTTCTTTATCTGAAAATGGCCTATTCATGTCTCTTGCCCATTTATCAATTGGGGAATGGCTTGCTTCTTTGTACAATTGATTTAGCTCCTTGTATACTTGAGTAATTAGACCTCTGTCAGAATTTTTTGTTATAAAGATTTTTTCCCATTTTGTTGTTTCCTTTCTGATTTTGGTTGCATTGTTTTTGTTTGTACAAAAACTTTAATTTAATATAATCAAAATTATTTATTTTACATTGTGTAATTTTTTCTAACTCTTGCTTGGTTTAAAAATTTTCCCTTTCCTATAGATCTGACAGGTATACTATTCTATGTTCACCTAATTTTCTTATAGTTTCCTTCTTTATATTCAAGTCATTCTGAATTTATCTTGGTGTAGGGTATGAGATGTTGATCTAAACCTAATCTCTCCCATATTGTTTTCCAATTTTCCCAATAGTTTTTGTCAAATAGTGGATTTTTGTCCCAAAAGTTGGGCTCTTTGGGTTTATCATAGACTGTCTTGCTGACATCACTTACCCCAAGTCTATTCCACTGATCTTCCCTTCTGTCTCTTAGCCAGTACCATATTGTTTTGATGACTGCTGCTTTATAGTATAGTTTAATATCTGGTACTGCTAGGCCCCCTCCCTTCACATTTTTTTTCATTTATTTCCCTTGATATTCTTGATCTTTTGTTCTTCCAAATGAACTTTGTTATAGTTTTTTCGAATTCAGTAAAAAAAGTTTTTTGGTAGTTTGATAGGTATAGCACTAAATAGGTAAATTAATTTGGGTAGAATTGTCATTTTTATTATGTTAGCTCTATCAATGTCAATCTTAAGGCACGGACAATGGGTATTTGATCTGCTCACATATATTTTTTTAAAAATGTTTGATGGGACCTATAATTTCACTGGTGTTGGGAGCCTCAGTGAGGAACTTCTACCAAATCTGCATTTTATTTCAATCATTTAGAATTTTAGAGAATTGTCCTGGGGCTCAGAGAGATTGAGAGATTTGCTCAAAGTCACACAGTCAGCAAGTGTTGGGAGCAGGAACTGAATCCAGGTCTCTTTTACTCTGAAACTAGTGTTTACCCATTGTCAGGCTGGATATATATCTGGGAAGAATATATATGGCAAAAAAAAGAAGGAAAAGAAGGAAACTTCTTTAGCATCTTCTTCCATCTCTGCAGACCTGCCTAAAAATCCTGGGCCACATTTCTGAGGTTTTCAAGGATTGCTGCTGGCTTTGGGAAGAGATACAGAAGACTGAAGTATTGGCAATAGAAACAGAGAAATATTAGTGAATTGGAAATTTTAGTCACACCTATATTGGGGTGAAAATTATGGGCCTTCCTTCCTCTGGATAAATATGTCCGGTCTAATTATGAAAGTTAAGATGTGTCCAAAGTAAAATATAAATAAAAGGCCTCCCTTTCCGAATGGTGCCTACATCTGTAAACCTTTCCTTTCCCTTCCCTCTCCCCCCACTAAAAAATAAATATCTGTGGCTTTCTGGCCCTATCAAGGAGGAGAATGGCCTTGTAAATTTTGTCCCCCCCCCTTTACTTCCCCTTCTTCCCCCCAAAGCCCATCTTTGCATCCGCAGGACCAGGAAATAACAGATATAGCTCCTGAAGCGTGTGCCAAAAACCCAGAGCTTTCACCAAAGGATTGGGGGGAAGGGGGAATTATGCAAGAAAAATAAACCCAGTCTGGCAAAGGATTTCAGTGAGGAAGTTTCCTGTGCCAACCCTGGCCTCAAAGCAAACACCCCACCCTCTAGAAGCTGCTAAGATGGCAAAGAAGCCTGTACCCTCCCCTGTTGACCAGACCTCCCTAGACAAATGGGTCACTCCAGGAACTGCCAAGATAGACTTAAATTCACCTATGCAGACACCCCAAAACGCCTACCAAGTGGCCAGCCTAGGACTTCCCTCTGCCCGTAAGTGGTTGTTTCTGAGGTAGGGTATTAAAGGAGCAAAGAAGGCCACCCCTAAGTCTCTGCCCACCTAACGCCTGACTGAGTCCATTTTTGATGGATTTCTCCTTGTGTATTAAGCACAGCACCCTTTCTTTAGTCACTCATGCCTTAGCGTGAATTAGACAGACATAAATTCACGGATCAAGGGAGCCATAGACATCATTAAGCTCAATGTTCTTATTTTACGGGCAAAGCTATAGGGCCTCTTAGCAAGAGGAAATCAGAAGCAGTTAGGCAGCCTAAAGCTCTGAGGAAGGCCAGTGATGGTGGACACCTATTACTACTGTTGACATTCTAAAAGCAGGAAAAGCTTAGAAAAAGGAGGCAGAATCGATCAAATCTAGCTTGCTCTTTTTTTAGAATTTTGCTTTACTCCAACCCAGTGTATGCCATATATCATTGGATCCCTTAGGGAAGGTCCGAGTAATAGCAGTTTTTTATACACACTTGATTTCATGCAACCAGTTTCATCTTACATGATTTCTGATTTCACAGGATGCCAGGCACTGGCAATATGTGGCAGGCAGCATGCCAACGGGAAAACCGAAATCATTTTCAACGACATATGTGAAGTGACTACAAAGAAAGGACTCTACAAAATTACGAAGTACGTGAGACTTATCTTTCTCCCTGGTCCACCTCCTTTCCCTTTCTCTCTCCCCTCTTGCCTCCTCTGGGTCCTCTCTCCCTCTGTGGCCGTCCAAGCTCTTTACTGTCGAGCCCCATTGAAAGTCACCCCCTCTTTGTGGAAAGAGAAGTGGGTGCAGTTAGGAGACTTCACAAGTACAAGAAGAGGATGGTGTGGTCAGATAGCACACCATCTGCCAAAGGATCTGACTGTCGGAAGCCAGCTTAATCTAATCTTATGATTCAATGACTCAACATGGTGGCCAAGAGAACCAGTAAGATTTCAGATAGCATTAAGAGAGATCTTGGAGTTGATAGTTCTGCTATATTCAACTTGGAGTTGATAGTTCTGCTATATTCAACTTGGAGTTGATAGTTCTGCTATATTCCACTTGGTTAGACCACATTGAAGGTGTTGTGTTTAGTTCTGGGTACCATTTTTTAGGAAGGATATTCATCAGGTAGGGCAGTTAGTTGGAGAAGTAGATAAAAGTGCTGATCCTAGAGTTAGAAAGATTTGAGTTCAAGTCCAGCCTCAGACATTTACTAGTTGGGTGTCCTCGGACAAGTCATCTAATCCTGTTTGACTCAGTTTCTTCATCTGTAAAATGAGTTGGAGAATGAAATGGCAAACAACTCTAGTATCTTTATCAAGAAAACCCCCAAATGAGGTCACAAAGAATTGGACATGCCTGATATGATTGAACAAAGACAACAAATTCGTAGAGTCCAAAATGCAACTGTGATGATGGAGAGCCCTGAGTTAATGTCACTTGAGATTTGAGATTTGGGGGGAAATGAATCTCAGCACCCTCAACTCAACCCTTTTGATGTCCCACTCAAAAACTACCCACCTCTTCTGCTGTGCTCTCTGGCACGTTCCTTTCATAGATAATGGACTAGCTTTTATCTTAAACTTTTCCTTTTTCTGCGTATATCTTCTGTTCACTAACCTGACTTCTTCCTCTTGAGGATACAGCTTCCCTGGCTATCCTACCTTTCACTGGTTGTGTCTTCACTCATACCCCTTGATTCACTGATTGTGGTGGAAGTTTTGGAATATTTCTTGCTTTCTACTGTCCCTTTAGACTCCCCTTCTGCTACCAACACTCAGTTGAGCTCCTCTCCTGCTTTGAGTTCCAAGCCATCCACATCTGCCATCCAATCAAAGTCTCACTAGCTATTTTCAATAGACCTCTGGACCGCTTCCCTTCCTTTTTCAGTAAGTTCAGTACCTGGGTCACAACTTTTCTCTTCTTCCCAAATCATGTCTTTAAACTGGAGGAAGAGACCTCAACAAACATTGACTCTCCCTGAAATACCCCAGCTTCGCAGCTCCTAAACCTACTCACTTCCCATGAGCTACACCCTTCCTCAGTCACCTACCAAGATGGGCATCTCTTTAGCTTTGCCTTTCTTCCTATCCCCATAGTGTTAGGTGGCTCATTATTGTTGTTGACTAGCAGTAAACTGTAAGCATTTATTCAGATTTCGTGTGCTCCTCACCTTTTAGGCAAGTGTGTATAATATTTGTCTTGGGGGAACTTTCTGCTTGCTGGTTTGTAGGCAACACCCAATTTCCCAGAATTCCCTAAATTCCCGTGGACTTGAATTTAAAGAACTCCTGCATGATGAGAGGCTGATGGGGACGATCTGGACAGTGTCCTGGGCCATCCAAGAATGGAGTACAGTGATGGCTATGAGCAGAGGTGATTAGACTGGTCTGAAATGCTGAAAAGGACTGAAGTAGAAGTGATTAGACTGGTCTTGAAATGCTTAAGAGTAAACAGGAGTAGAGGCAGATGAACAGATTGAGTGCAAACAAGTGAGGGGAGACCATGAGACCAGGCAGGTAGGTGGCTCAGTAGATTAAGAGCCAGGGCTATAGAAAGGAGGTCATGGGTTCAAATCTGACCTTAGACATTTTGTAGTTGTGTGACTTGGGCAAACCAATTGACCCCCATTGCCTATCCTTACCACTCTTCTGCCTTGGAACCAATACACAGTATTGATTCTAAGATGGAAAGTAAAGGTTTAAAAACAAACATGGTGGATCAAATTCTTGGACTCAACAAGTCAAATTGAAAAGTCAATAAACATTTATTATGTTCCAGGCTTTGTAATAAGCACTGCAGACCAGTTCACAGCCCTTCTGGATTTTTCCCTTTCTCTCAAGACAATAACTCTGCAGAAAGTTTCAAACCCTCCATCCCTGAAGCCAGGGGCTACTTTCGTTAGCTTGTCCTCCCCACGCTTCTGTTTTTTTTCTCCTCTTATTTGAGGACAGAAGGGATGTGTAGGGAGAGAAGCTTTTTAATCCTCCCTTCTCGACACCATGTGAGGTGGCTGGTGTTTGGGTAGCTTTACTGTTTACTTTCATCCCTGGGTTATTTGAAGCTGTTATTAAAAGGACAGATGAGCATCTACTGTGAATTTGTTTGCCTACATTTGCTCAGAGCAGGACTGAGAGAGGGAGGAAGTCAAAGCCCAACAGGGAGAGATGTTATTTTTCCCCTCAGCCCAAGTTGAGGGGGCTCAGAAGTGGAGTAGAACCAATGAAGGAGAGAGTATTTGCTATTTTAAGTAATTTTCCAGAGTGCATATGCATGTGTATATGTGTGGATCATACCTGCGGGCCTTTTCCTTTTTGGACCAGAGGGAAAGAGAGAATGATAAGGAGATGGAAGCTGTTTTTGCCTGAAGACTGAGAAGGTTGTTTTTGGCACATTCTGTCTCTGTTTCTGTCTGTCTGTCTGTCTGTCTCTCTGCGTCTCTCTCTCTCTCTCTCTCTCTCTCTCTCTCTCTCTCTCTCTCTCTCTCTCTCTCACACACACACACACACAAAGGGCCCTATGTTCTTGGTGGCCCCATCACATCCAGTGAAGACACCCCCTCTACTCTCATCCCCATCCATGCAAACATATTGGAGATATTATATATGATAGTAAAGATGTGGTTAACTTTGCGATACAGTTTGTAAAAGCCTGTTTTTTCTCTTCTGGTATTTTCATCAAGGATAGCCTCTGGGTATGTTTGTTAGTCTGATAAGAGGGCAGTTAGGTGGCACAGTGGATAGAGGACCTGGGCCTGAAGTCAGGAAGACTCATCTTTTGAATTCAAATCTGGCCTTATACACTTACTAGCTGTGTGACTTTAGACAAGTCACTTAACCCAATTTCCTCAAATTTCTCAAATGTAAAATGAGCTAGTGAAGGAAATGGCAAACCACTCCAGTATCTTTGCCAAGAAAATTCCAAAAGGGGTCATAAAAAATCAGACATGACTAAAAATGACTGAATATTAGTCTCATAAATATTTTGTAGGGAAGGGTCAGTAGTGAATGACTCTTCTCTCAGTCGAATTTTTAAGAAAATTTTTAGTCAACCTTTTTTGGGTAGTAATAAGGTCTAAGACTTTCTGAGCTGTCCAGATTCTCCCTTCTTTCTGGTATCTTCAGAACTGATCTCTCAAACTAGAACAAGGTTCCTTAACTTTTTTATGTGTATTAGGGATGCTTGTGGCAGTCTGATGGAGCTTATGGACTTCTCAGAATAGTGTTTTTAAATACATAAAATAGAATATAAAGGATAATAAAAAAGCAACTGGTTTCCCACACACTTCTATTGGGGTTTAATTGAAGGATATAGCATAGTTTATTTTTTAAAATAGTATTTTATTTTCCTTAAATTACATACAAAACAATTTTTAAACATTGTTTTAAAAATTGAGCCCTAAATTCTTTCTTCTAAGAAAACCAATTGTTTTTAAAGTTCTATATATACAATATATATAAAAATTTATCCATTCATATCTACCTATCTATTTATTCATCCATCTATCTGTCTGTCTATCTATCTATCTATCTATCTATCTATCTAGCCATCCATCCTTTTATCTATCCTTTTATCTCTCTCTCTCTCTCTCTCTCTCTCTCTCTCTCTCTCTCTCTCTCTCTCTATCTATCTATCTATCTATCATCTGTCTATCTATCTGTAGGTCTTTCTATTTATCTACAAATACACATTTTAAAGTTTATATGCCTCCAGCTAAGAAGCCTGAATCTTGAGGAAGGTCTCTCAGAGACTGAATAGATAGATCCCCTGGGGGAGATTTAGTAAAGGACAAGAAAAGGTAGAAGGGATTTGAGGAATTCCAGTCTTCGATCTCCCATTCTGGTCTTATTTCTACCCCCAGTGGGACCCCATTCAACATTGCATCTGCTGTCTTCATGGTGTCCTCAGCTCAAGGTGTTCTCTGTGCCCAGAATGTACTCTTTGCTTCATGTTGCCTCTTGGAATCCTTATCTTCTTTCACAGCCCAGCTCAGGGACCACCACACACTCCAAAACCTGGTCCAATCCTCCCACTTGTTGGACATTCTCCTCATCTCCATCACCAGATCCTTTCTCAAGGCTCAGTTCAAAGGTTGGCTCCTTCCTGACCTTGACCTTCCCCTCCAATGATTAGTCACCTCCCTCCCATAACTTGGCATTTACTTTGAGTATATTTTGCATTTAGTTCTCTGTTTATATAGTGTTTCTTTCTTCTCATCCCCAGTAGAATGGAAGTCCCATGAGTCCAAAGACTGCTTCATTTGTGTCCCCATTGTCGGGCACATTTTCTGCATGAATGAATGAGAAAAGCATTTACTTTATGCCAAGCACTGGCGATACAGATGGAAAAGTGAGAGAGCCCCTTCTCTTTAGGAATTTCCACTCTGATTAGGGAGAGACAACACAGCAGAGTGGATAGAAGAGCCTGGTGGTCCTGAGAGTGCAGGGTACGTGCCAAGGTCTATAGGGATTTGGAATGATTTGGCAGTTTGCATGGGCAACACCTAGAGGTCTGGAGTATGTACTTGTAGGGTAAATGGCAAGGCTCGGTGATCTGCCATCTGCTAACTGCAGTTAGTGTCTCCCTGCTCATCCAGGTGATATGAGTGGCCATATCCATTTGGCAAAGGTGCAAACAGAGATAATAATAAAAGCAACAATAATATCTAGAATTTATGCAGAACCTACTTACGTGCCAGGCATTGTGCGGAGCACTGTATAAATATTACCTCATTTGATTCTCACAACAACTCAGTGAGGGAGGTGCTGTTATTACTCCCATTTTATAGATTAGAAAATTGAGGCAAACAAAGGTTAAATGATTATCCAGGGTAACATAACTAGTGTTTGACTCTAAGCCCAGGTTTCCTAGCATGCCGTGCCACTTAGCCACCTCTAGTTAGAGTTGAGAAAGGGAAGAATTGGGCCAAAAGATATAGTGGAGTGAGAATAATGGGATCTCTTTCATAGGGGTGGGAATATGGAGGTCAGCATCCATCCAGGAAAGGAAGCATTGGCAAGGAGGGGTTTTGGAGGGCTTAGGAGGAAATGCTTCTTAAAATAACCTGTTTCTTGCTAAGCCCTTGATGCGTATTGAATGCTTTTAAAATATGCAGTCAGAAGATCTGGGTTCAAATTGTGATGGCCACCTAATTCCTTGTGTGTTTTGGCATAATCTCCACTCTTTCCTTGGGCCTCAGTTTCCCCTCTACACAATGAGATGGTTAAACTGACTCTAAGCTGAGTCACTTAGTCAACAAGCATCAGTGAGGGGCTGACTATGTTCCAGGCATTTTGCTAAATCTGTCCCTGTCCTCAAGGAGCTCACATTCTAATCTAGAGCTCTGAAATCCCTTAACTCTAAAATTCAACCTCGATCCTATTTCTCAGCATCTGACAGATTTGGGCATTCATAATGGCACTGAGTCATGGCCCTTTTTCAGTCCCAACTCATGACATGAAATTCTCTTCTCCTCTTTTTGGTCACCTGGCAGGGAAATATTAGTAGCTGCCATCTAGAGATCCCGTTTTTGTTTGGTAGGTATTGGGGAGGGCAGAGTGAGTCCTGAACCTGAATGAACTGGCATGCTTAACCTGGAAATCTGGAGAGGAAACACTGAATATCGATTAATCTCCATGTTTGAAGATTCCAATAGAGATGTCTTTACTATCTCCATCAGTACCTCTTCTTTGGAACGACCAACAGTCAGAGAATCCGGTACCCAAAGAAGACCAGAATGAAAAGAGGCTGAGTCTCTTTTTACAAGATTTACAAGACTGCCCTTGCCTTTTGATCTAAATGGTGGTTTCCTCTGAATTGTCACCCGGGAATTCCCAGTGACAGGTTGATCAGGGAGAATGTCCATCAAACCCACAGAAATGTTACTCTTTAATAGTGATTAGCTGGTTCAAGACAAACAGGGAACTGGTTTCCAGAGTCATCTGTCCTTGTCTCATCTTAGCCTTTACCTAAGTTCCCACTCTCTTTACCTCTCATTTGCAGACCTAACTGGTATCCTATCTTCCCGTTTCTTCCCTCTCTGATTCTGGGAACCCCCAAACCCAGATCTAGCCCTGTTACTCCTTTACCCAGTATTCTCAGCTTTGTTTTCCTTAGCTTTATAGATTTAAGGATGGAAGGAATCTTAGAGATCAGCTAATCTAAGGTCCTACTTTTTTAAGGTTGGGGGAACTCAGGTCTGAAGACATTAAAATGGCTTTGTTCAAGATCACAAAAATCACTTAGACCAAGGGGGAAGCTGGGTAGCTCAGTGTATTGAGAGCCAGACCTGGAGACGGGAGGTCCTAGGTTCAAATCTGGCCTCAGACACTTCCCAGCTGTGTGACTCTGGGCAAGTCACTTAACCCCCATTGCCCCCCCCCCAAAAAAATCACTTAGACCAGCAGCTTCAGGATTTGAATCTAGATGCTAGGGGCATATATTTAGAGCTTGAAGGACTTGGGAACCATCTAGCCTAACTGTCTCATTTTACAGATGAAGAAACAGAGGTTTAGTTAGAGTGGATGAAGGACCCCCAGGTAATAAAAGACAGAGCTGAATTTTGACCTCAGATCCTATGATCCAAGTTCAGGCAGGGTTCTTTCTATTATTCCCCACTTTATTCTCCTATCAAGTTATTCCTGTGAGCAAATTTGTACACAGAAACCATGACCCAGCCTGGGAATTCAGGGTCTATATTCTTATATTTTTTTTGCTGAGACCCCTACGCATGCCCCAAAGGTGATAAGTTTTCTGATTTGTAGAAATGCTTATTTCAAATGGAACTGAAATTAAAAATTCATTATTTTTAAAAAGGACATTTAACTTTCATTACATACTAATTGCTTTTTCTCTTTATCTAAATGAGATTTTGACTAGTTACTGAAAAGAGAAATCCTTTGGAAGCCTAAAGTGCCATATATAGCAGACTCTAGGGTCACTTTTTTTCCTTAAAAGAATGACCTAAATCTGGCCTCTGTATCAGCTCCAAATAATCCAAATCTGGTGGCTGTGGCCTAGGTTATCATCTAAGGGAATAATGGGCATTCAATTCAATTGAACAAATATTAAATAAAATAATTTTAAAAAACATTTATTGAGGACATGGGTTATCATTCTGTTATTTTTTGTGATATCCAACTCTTTATTACCCTCTTTAGGTTTTCTTGTCAGAGATACTGGAGTGGTCTCCATTTTGTTCTCCAGCTCATTTTACAGATGAAGAAACTGAGGCAAACAGGATTAAATAATATGACTAGTGTCTGAGGTCAGATCTGAACTCAGGTCTTCCTGACTCCAGATCTGATATTCTAGCCACTGTATCTCTTAGCTGCCCCCTCAGGACATGGGACTTGATTTTTAAGCCCACCTTAACCTCCTGTGAGATACTGGGAAATCGCTTCATTTTTCTAGGTCTATTATAGAGTTAAACTAGAACAGTGATTCCCAAAGTGGGCGCCACCGCCCCCTGGTGGGTGCTGCAGCGATCCAGGGAGGCGGTGATGGCCACAGGTGCATTTATCTTTCCTATTCATTGCTATTAAAATTTAAAAAAATTAATTTCCAGGGAGCTAAGTAATATTTTTTTCTGGAAAGGGGGCGGTAGGCCAAAAAAGTTTGGGAACCATTGAACTAGAATATCCCTAAAGTCATTTCCTTCTCTAGAACTATGATTCTAGGTTCTGACTCTTTCCAGAGCACTGTACAAGGCACTGGGGGTATAAAGACAAAAAAAATCAAAGGCATTTCTGTCCTTGAGGAGTCTATAATTGATTGGGCAGATACACCACACACAGAGTTCATTTAATTCAAGGTAATTTGGAAGAGAGAGGTGATGGGCATCTTTAAGTACCAGAGAAAAGGAATGTGTGTAAGGGATTAGAAATTAGGCTAGGAGATTTTTAAGTCCCAGATTATTCATTTTATTGGCTTAGAGGGCTCCTAATATTGGAACTCCCTCCATGGATTTATATTAGCAACTTCTTTTACAATCAAGGAAGTTGCCTGAGGCACTGAGAGGTTAAGGAACTTGCCTGTAGCACAGCCAGTGTCAGATTCCAGATCTCCTTATTTACAGCACCGCGGTCCTCTCTCTAAGGGTCTAATTTATATAATCCTTAAGTCAAGCCAGAGGAGCCAACACAGAACAAAATGAAACAGCCCAAGAAGAGCTTAACTGGGTCCCAACAGCTGAGACGGAAGGAAGACTCCAGGGATGACGGAGATGAAAAGACATCCAGGGAGACAACAGGGAATGGCCTATGGAGAGCTAATAACGCCTGGCCAGCAGAGAGAGGAGCAATTCTATTTCATTATAAATACATTACGCATGCCTTTCTCCACCCTGAGATGTTTCCCTGCCAACATGTCTGCTCCAGGGTGATGGGTGAGGAATGGGAGTTTCTGCAATTCCTAGGCATCTCTCCTAGCAAAGCAGGGTTCTGTGGCCACCCCAGAAAAGCCACATCTGCCGAGTTTGAAGGCCAAAGCACCTGATTTCTATTCTCCCAGATTGCTATGGTTTCTCATTTGGTTTATAGGGCACAGTTGCATAAAGGTTTAAAAAAATTTTTAGCAATGAATTTTTTTAAATTTCTCATATCGAAACCATTAAAAGCTTTTCCAACTCAAAATATAATATCTTGAAAAATACAAAATTACATTTCTGGCACTGTCTTAACGCTCCCCATATACATCCTCTCCTTTGGCTCCTTACAGCCACCTTCAGACACACTACGTTTTGCCTGAACTGTTGTAACTGGTTTCTTAAATGTTCTTTCTACTTCCAGCCTCCACTGCTTCCTACTCTTTGCTGCTGGATGGAGGGTGCCTGAAAGCCTGGAGGCTTGTTGGTGGTTACATTTATAAAATAAAGGCAGGAATCTAGATCTACAATTTGGGATGGAAGGCGAAGCCTCAGCTCACTGATAAAATGAGATGATACTGTAAAGAGCTTAGCACTGTACTTGGCACACAGAAGGTACTTAATACATGCTTGTTCTCTCCTCTCTCCATTGGATCCTCCCTTTTTCTCTCCCTCCCTTCCTTCCTTCCTTCCTTCCTTCTTTCTTTCTTTCTTTCTTTCTTTCTTTCTTTCTTTCTTTCTTTCTTTCTTTCTTTCTTTCTTTCTTTCTTTCTTTCTTTCTTTCTTTCTTTTCTTCCTTTCTTTCTTTCTTCCTTCCTTCCCTTCCTTCCTTCCCTGTTCCACTCTAAAGCATTTTTAATTTTGACTCACTATATCTTGTCCTCACAACCTCATACTTTCATTTGTATGGAAAACCAAAGATCCTTGGGAGTTTCTAATCCTAAATTAGATAGCTGTCTAGGAAAAAAAATTGAGATTCAATTCTAGAATAGAGGATTCAAAAGGCAGAATGAATATATGTGGGCTCTACTCATCTAGCTTATAGTAGTATACCTGTTAGATCTTTGGGAAAGGAAAGATTTCAAGACCAAGTAAGAGTTAGAAAAACTTACAAAAGGAAAAATAAATAATTTTGATTACATTAAAGTAAGAAGTTTTTGTACAAACAAATCCAATGCAACCAAAATTAGAAGGGAAGCAACAAGTTGGGAAAATAACTAAAACCTCTGACAAAGGTCTAATTGCTCAAATTTATAAGGAGCTAAATCAATTATACAAAAAAATCAAGCCATTCCACAATTGATAAATGGGCAAGGGACATGAATAGGTAATTTTCAGATAAATAAATTCAGGTCTTTTGACTCTACATTCATCAATCCTTTCTCATTCTATACCAGTGATGGGCAAACTACAGCCTGTGGGCCAGATGTGGCCCCCTGAAATGTTCTATCTGGCCTGTGACATTATTCCTAATCTGACAAATACAATGAGTAGGATAGAATACAATGAAACTTCGAAAGTGTTGCCTTAGAAACAGACAGACAGATGAGCATTTCCTTTCCTTTGGCCCCCTCTTTAAAAAGTTTGCCCATCACTGGTCTATACAATACTGCAGAACCCCTGTGATGTGAACTGCTCAGGTCTTCTCCACCAGTGGTAGAAACATCAACTTGTGGTTCTCAAAGACCTGATTGATTTTTTTCTCTCCCCCTCTGCAGCCTGGCTACCTGAGCTGTCTACGTTACAACTTCAAGACATTCCCAGATAGCAAAGGACAATGCTGGAGGGGCAATTGGAAATGAAATAACTTCCCTTTCTCATCACCTTCCTATTGTGGCTCTGATCTTTTAGCTCAGACATTCTCAATTTCCTTGATTATTTCCCTTCTCAGGGTCTAACTTGGAAGGAAGTGAATGGAATTCCAGAAGGTCTGAGATCAGTTACGGATTTATCTTTGTTGCCAGACTCCACAATGGCCATCGAAGAAATGGTAGGAAGGCAGAGGCACCACTGACTCATCACATGGTTTGCCCCATCACTACACAATTATCTGAGACACGGATATTGGAGGTTCAAAAACCTAACTCTAGGGAGGTTCTGTGGTGCTGGGTTAAGAATCACAGCTTTGGAGTCAGAGGAACTGGATTCTGCTATTGATGATCTTGGGCAAGTCCTTGCCTAGCACAGAGAATGAGTAGCATAGAGAAAGAGAAAGAGTGTAAAACTGAGACTTTCTATCAAGGGTGGTGGAGAGGATGAACTCAGTGAGGATTGACCAAACCTGCTAAATAATTTCAAGAGAGATATAAGGGGTGTACACACTTAGGAGAGAAGGTTTTTCTATAACTTGGTCCAGTCCTCTTTAGGACAGTATATTACCAAAGGGGACATTAAGGCACAAACTGGAAAAAGACAATTTAATGAGAATAGAGGAGGTTCCAAAAGTATTACTATTATTAATTTACAGTCCATTTCAAGCAGCATTGGTAACATCAATAGAAAAATAGATCATAGCAGCCAAGCATTCAGAATTTGAGAGAGATAATAGGAGTTAGCTAGCTTAAAACTTAAACCAAGACTTTGGAAACACTGCTTTAGGAATGGAGTCTGGCTAACTAGACAACCTCTGTCTTCTATGATTTTACTAGGGTCTTATCTTGCCCACAAAAATATTACAAGCATCCCCAAAGTCTTTTTAATGCTTCTTTCCTATTAAATTGTAAGCTTCTAGGGGCAGCTCAATGGACAGAGAGCCAGGGCTGAGCTAAATCTGACCTTAGATACTGCCCAGCTGTGTGACCATGGACAAGTCATTTAACCCCCATTGCCTAGCTCTATACCATTCATCTACCTTGGAAATGATTCTAAGACAAAACAAAAGGGTTAAAACATTTTTTTAAATTATAAGCTCTTTAAGGACTGGACCTGCCTTTTGCTCCCTTTCATGCCCTCAGTGCTTGGCACATAGTAGGCACTTAAAGATTGATCCATTGATTGGAATTCCCAAGAATGAGATTTCAATAAACAGTATAGACCTCGCTGATTCAGAGAAGGATTGGTTTAGTTCACTTCTGTCAGCTAGATACTCTAGGGAACGGTTTCTGAAGCAGATACCAGGAAGTTATGGGCTGGACAAGTGACTTTTGAGAAAAGGAAAGGTAAACTGTCTAAGGAGAAAAATAAACAGATGCTGATGTGTGTTTTGTCAAGATCAAGGGAAGAAGTCTGTAAACCAGAGCTCTGCTGCCCTTCCCTAAATCCCTTTGAAAGGAGTTATGTACATATCTAAGTAATAGAACTGGATTATTAGGTGACAAGATCAGAAGTATAGAACTGAAGAGTCTCAGAAGTCATCTAGTCCACCCTTTCCTCCAATTCACAATAAAGATTTTATAGCAGAAATAAATTGGCCAGAACATACATCTCTCCTTCCCAAAATATTTTTGTTATTCCTCAATTGTTTCAGTCATGTCTGGTTTTCTGTGACCCCATTTAGGGTTTTCTGGGCAAAGATACTAGAGAAGTTTGCCATTTCCATTTCCATCTCATTTCACAGAGGGAGAAACTGAGGCAAATAAGGTTTAATGACTTGCTCAGGGTCACACAGCTAGAAAGTGTCTGAGGTCAGATGTGAACTCAGGAAGAGTTTTCCTGGCTCCAGGCCTTGCACTGTATCTACTAAGTCACCTAACTGCCATTTATTTATTATATTATATATTATATTCTATCATACATATTATTATTTATTATATGTAATAGATTCATTTTATAATATAGTTATTTATATTATGTATACTTAATTATTAATGTATACATCATATATATATATTTGTCAAATGTATATATGAATTACAGCACAAAGAATGTTAGACCTGCAAACAGAAAGATTTAAACCCAAATCTTGCCTCCCATGCTTGCAGCTCACGTGAGTCTAGACAAATTACTTAAGCTTTGTCTCTTCATCAACCACTCAGGGAAAATAACATCATTTACCTTACAGAGTTGGTGGGATGATAAAATGGAATAACGTATGTAAAACACTTTTTAAATGTTTTATACCTTTAGAGTGTTATACAAGTGCTAATTTTATTATATCCCATAAAGCACGGCCATCATATTATGCAGAGATCCCTGACCTTGCAGCCATGGATTTTGAAGTCAAATCTAATGTCTCTCACATTACTGCCTGTGGCATCTTGGGTAAATCCTTGTTGGACCTCAGTTTCCTTACTTGTAAAATGAGAAGGTTGGAGTCAGCACTCTCCAAGGTCCTCCCAGCTCTAGAGTTAAAATCTTGTTATTACTAGTAAATTTTAAATGTTTGGTTCCTGTAATTTTTTTCTCTTTGTTACTGGCATAAGGGATCTTGAAATGTTAGTGTAAATGAATTATAATATCTAATATTCATAGAGTGCTTACTGTGTGCCAGACACTGTGCTGAGTGCTTTAAATATTATCTCATTTAATAGCTAATAATTATAGCTAACATTTTCATAGCACCTACTATGTGCTAAGCACTTTATAAATATCTCATTAAATGGCTAATAATAATAGCTAACATTTATAAAGCACCTATTATGTGCTGTGCTAAGCATTTTACAAATATTATCTCATTTAATGGCTAATAATAATAGCTATCATTTTTATTTTACCTACTATGTACTGAGTGCTTTAAAATGTTATTTCATTTAATAGCTAATAGTAATAGTTGACATTTGCAAAGCATGCACTATGTGCCAGGCACTGTTCTAAGTGCTTTATAAATATCTCATTTAATGGCTAATGATAATCGCTAACATTTACAAAGTACCTATTATGTGCTATGTTCCACATTTAAAAATATGATCTCATTTGATGCTATTAATAATAGCTAATATTTTCATTTCACCTACTATGTGCTTAATGCTTTAAAATATTGTCTCACTTAATAGTTAACAATTGCAGCTAATATTTTCATAGCACCTACTATGTGCCGATACTGTGCTGAGTGCTTTATAAATATCTGATTTAATGGCTATTAGTAATAGCTAATATTTATATAGCACTATGTACCTACTATGTGCTGAGTGCTTTAAATATTATCTCATTTAATAGCTAATAGTAATAGCTGGCATTTACATAGCACCTACTATGTGTCAGGCACTAACCTAAGCACTTCATATATATCCCATTTAATGGTTAATAATAATAGCTAATATTTACTTACATAGCACCTACTATGTGTTTTGTACCATACTAGGCTTTTGGTAAATGTTATCTCATTTAACAGCTAATAATAATAGCTGACATTTATATTGCACCTACTATGTGCCAGGCATTGTACTAAGTGCTTTACAGATATTATCTTATTTGATCCTCATTAATAGTGTGCCAGTAATCTGAAGGATTCATACCCTCATCAGTATGGGTGTTCCTTCTGCCATAGTCTTGTCCAGGCTTAGTTCTTGGCTTGACTATCCCTCTTGCCTTTTTCATCTCAGCTTCCTGGCTTCCATGGCTTCCTTCAAGTCTTAGCTAAAATCCTACCTGCTTCAAGAAGCCTTTCCCAATTCTCCTTAATGCTGGTACCTTCCTTCTCTATTCATCTCTGTATTTATTTTGTCTATATTTTGCTTGTACATAGTTTTTGCCTATTGTCTCTTTAATTAGACTGTAAACTCAAGAGCAGGGACTATCTCTTGGCTTTCTTTGTATCTTCAGCCTTCAGCACCTTCCGTATAGTTGGCATATTTGATGAGATCCAAGAATGCAAAATGGGCCAGACAATCCATTCTGGAAAAACAAAGCGGATGAAGAATGATTATTGATCAAATTTTGACATACAGTTGGGTGAGCAGCCCATATATATAATTGATTAGTACATCTATCTTAGGTGGATACTATAGATGGACAATAAGTTAATCTCAGAACAGAAAGTAGAGAATGGATTATATTGAATTTAGAAAATGATCATGTATAACCCAGTGGAATTGCTCGTCATCTCTGGGAGGGGAGAGGAAGGAGGGGAGGGAAAGAACATAAATCACGTAACTATGGGAAAAATATTCTTAATTAATTAATTAAAAAAGAAAATGCTGCAATTTTCAATTTTCAGTCTTGTGACATGATAATTTATCATTAAAAAACAAACTCATACTCTCCTTTTGATGCTCAATGACTGTGATTCATAGAACTTCATAATCTTTGAAGAATCAAATTGTAGGAGACCCAAAAGGTGGAGGAGTGAAATGTGATAGAGAACAGGCTGTAGTATATATCTAAGCATGATTTGTGCAACAGAAGCAGTGTAAAAAAGATGATGGCAATGTATGATTGGAAAGTTATAGCTGTCCTTGATTAATTCAATCCACTGGGTCAAGTTTGACTCTATGGTAGGGTCCATAAGGAACTAGCTAATGTGATTGCTGAGCCCCTACCTGTGATAATTTAAAGATCAAGGAAAAAGAGAGAGATCATAGTCAAGAAGGAGAAATGATCTATTTTTCAAAAAACAGAGGTGCACAGAATCTGTGAACTATCCGCTAATGACCTTGACTTAGATTCCTGAGAAAATTCTGTAAGGAATCATTAAGAGATGGTTGATGATTATCTAAAAAGGGAAATTGATTACAAAGAGCTGGTCTTGGTTTATCAAGAACTGATTATGCCAGGCTAACTTTATTTCTTTTTTTGATAAGACTGTTAGGTCAGTAGATGAGGAAAATGCTATGGATTATTTAACAAAGCTTTTGGTGAAATATTTCATGTTATTCATGTAGAAAATTTGTGGAGAGATACAGACCAGAGGATAATGCAATTAGATGTCTTCAGAATTAATTGGAATGCCAGATTCAAAAAGCACTTAGTTATTAATGGTACAATGTCAATATGGTAGAAGGTCTTTAGTGGAGTATCCCAAGGATCCACACTTGGCTCTGGGCTATTTAACATTTTTGTGAATCACTTGGCCAGCTCATCAAATTTGCTGATGATATAAAGCTCGGAGGTGGAGTTAACATAGTGGATGACAGCAACAGGAACCAAAAGAACGACAGCCTAGAATCCTGGGTTGAATCTACAGTATTAAGATAAAGTTCAATAGAGATGAGTGCAAAGTTGCTCTTGCATAAAAATGACAACAACCACTTGCTGACTATAATACATTGGGGATGCCTTTCATGCATATGGTGGTCTCAGGGGCCTCTCGGTGACTTTCTAATTTCATAATTCTGTGGGAGTCAGTTCAGTCATACAGCAAGAGCCAGGGATGACCAAAGGACAGTCCTCGCACTCTACTGAACACCCAAATGTCAAAAGCACCAGAAAAAGCCTCTTCCATGGCACATTGGTCACCTAAAAAGGATTTATAAAAGATGTGGATAGGAATGATACAGAATGTGAAGGCATGGAGGGTTGCAATCTGTTCTAGTAGAGGGAGTGCCCATCAATGAGACTAGTTTGTGGGCAATTGTATTACAGAGGCATAAGCATAGGTAGAAGTCAATGCTAATAATAAGAGAGAATGGGAAGTATCTCCGTGGAAAAAAGATAAAGAAAAAAAATCTCTATAGTGGAAGAGTCTCTACTAGGAAGACTACCTGGGGACAAAAGCACAGGTTATATAATTATGCCCATACTACTTGCCCAGGTCATCTCATTTTAGTTTTTCTCTAAAAGGAACCATAAGTACAAAAATATATATAGAAGCTCTTTTCATAGTAGCTCCAAAATTGGAAATTAAAGTACTGTCCTCTCACTGTAGGATGTAAAAGCACATTCTAGCATATGAACGTAATGGTATATAACTGTAACATAAGAAATGATGAAATGGACAATTTCAAAAGAAACTTGGGAGCCTTCTCTGAATTGAGGTAGAGTGAAGAATGATTTACACAATGACAACAACAATGTAGGGGAGAAAAAACTTTGAAAGGCATTCGGATCAATGCAAATTATAAGCAGTGAGTCCAAAGGAATGAAGATGAAACTTATGACTCACCTCTTCTCTGAGAGGTACTGAAGCTAAAATACAGAGAGAGACAAATATTTCCAAACACAGCCAATGTAGGAATTTCTTTTGTGGGAATATTCATATTAATTATGAGGGTTTGGGTTATTTTTTTTGGAGGTGAGTAGTAGAAAGGACAGATTATAAATGCATTTAAAAACAAATGAATTTATTTAAAATAAATGAGCAAGATTTTTCCTGCCATAAAATTAATCTCAATTTTCAGTCCAGAACGTCTTCCCTTAGATTTCTCCCCCTTACAAAAAGATCTCTATTTAAAAATTATTTTATATTATATGTCATAAAATTGTTTTATTATTTATTATAGAATGATGATTTCATATTGCTAAGTAGTATGAGATAATAATTATTATATAAAATTATAATTCTCATTTCTACTCCAGACGTGTTTAGGGATCAGGAGACGTGTCCAGCTCTTCTGTTTAGGAAATGTTTGACTTTGGCCAAACCATCTTAGTTCTTTGAGGGTTGAAGAGTTCTTCTCCATATAAAGAGAAAGTTGGTTTCAATGGGCTCTGGGATCCATTTGAGATGCTATCATTCATTCTAGTCTCTGGAAAACTACTGACACAGTAGTTTTGGGGTCCCAGTAGAACGTGTCTCTTACAGAGAATTTCTCAGTCTTTCTGTCTCATGCCTCTTCTTGTCCTCTCCTATGACCCTCCTCCCCAGAAGAGAGCTAATCTTCATCCAACATCAGAGTACCTGAAGAAAAACAAAACACTTTTAACTTGGAAAGATGGGCTGGCTTCAGCTTGAGAGGGACTGGGCAGAGACCAATAGGGTGCAACTGAGGCTTCTGAGCATATTAAGAGCAGGGTTGCCCTTTGATTCATTGATTTAGACCTGGAGATCCTCTAGGTCACCCTCCACCCACTCCCCATTTTACAGACAACGAAGTTGGCTGAGATCAAGAGAGGCGACAAAGGGAGGGAAATAGGCTATCTAGGATCTGAATTCAGGTCTTCTGACTCCCTATCTGGAGTTGTCTCAATAATGATACTCGGGGGGGGGGGCAGCTGGATTGAGAGCCGGACCTAGAGATGGGAGGTCCTAGGTTCAAATCTGGCCTCAGACACTTCCCAGCTGTGTGACCCTGGGCAAGTCACTTGACCCCCATCGCCTACCCTCACCACTCTTTTGCCTTGGAGCCAATACACAGTGTTGACTCCAAAACAGAAGGTAAGGTTTAAAAAAAAATTAAAAAAAAATAATGATACTCTGCCTTCACTAGGTTTCAGCTATTATTCCAACTCCAATATACTGTGGCAGCTAAGTAGTACAGTGGTCAGAGTATGTACCTTGGAGTCAAAAGACCCATCTTTCTGGGTTCGAATCTGGTTTCAAACACTTACTAGCTAAGCGATCCTGGGCAAGTCACTTCTCCCTGCTTGCCTCAGTTTCTTCACCTGTAAAATAAGCTGGAGAAGGAAATGGCAAACCACTCCAGTATCTTTTGTCCAAATAGGGTCATGAAGAATTGGGCAAGACTGAAATGACTTCACAATAACCCTGGGTAAGACCCCAAGCTGGAGGCTGGTGATACAAAGACCAAACAGTCCTCCCTCCTTATATGAGCTTACGATCTCCCATAGGATGCACCCAAGAATATTAATATAATATATATAAATATAATAAATAATAATATAAACCCAAATTAAACTATTCAAAATAATTAAAAGGAAAAAGAAGTAATAAGGGGGTGTGGGAGAGGAATCAGGAAAGGCCTCTTGGAGGAGGGGACATTGGGCTCTCCTCTGAAGGAAGTTGGGTATTCTTTGAGGCAGAAATGAGGGGGGGATGGCATCCCTGTTGGGGAAGCTCTTCAGGGCACAGGTACCCTGCCTGAAAAACAGTCGGCTTAAATAGAAAAGAGAGGACAGGAAGGAGATCAACATGGTCCAAGCCTGCCGCATCTCTTATTTTATGGGATCTAGTATCAACTGAGTGAACACCCTCTGGGTAGGATGGGCTTTGTATGTTACTAGAGTGGTCTGGAGTTTGGGGTCAAGAGGACCTGAGTTCAGATCTTGGTCCTATTACTTATTAACTCTATGACCCTGAGAAAGTCATTTCCCTAGTCTCGGTCTCATCTTCCCCATCCGTTAAATGATGGGATCAGACTTGGTGACTGCTGAGGTCCCTCCCAGCTCCAAATGATCCTGGCTCTGATATATTGTAATCTAACTCATGGAAGCCAAGGACAAAGATTCTTTTTTTTTTTTTTTTCACTAAGCCTCTGGGAGTGTTTTCCTGGTGTCTTTATTGAATTCACTGATAAATTGCTTTTATGTTTTGTATTTTAACCTGCTGCCAAGAGGTAAAAACAGCTCCAGTACCTTCAGAATTTGAGTGGCTTCCCCATCCCTAAAGCTGACCTTTTCTAGCAGCCAGTAAAAAGCCTTAAGATACAGGACCTATTCTCTTCGCTCACACTTGCCTGGAGAGCTGTAAATGTCAGAGGCTCCCAACTTCCTTCGGAACAAAGCCCAGTGGTAAAGCAGTCAAAAGAAGCCCAGCTTCCCTTCATGCAGGGACGCAAAGCTGCTTCATTACTTCCCTTGCCTGCTGTCAGAGAAAGCTAGAACTGAAGGCGGTGGAGCTGCCTTGGACTCCATCAAGGCCACATTTTAAGATGGCTTTTATCTTCCCACTGGAATGCACAAATGTGAAGAACAGTCTGTTTTCATCCAACTTTCCCTCCAGCCTGGACAATCTGAAATAATAGGGTTGGATAATTAGGTCAGGATGGAGGGCCATATAATTGCCTGATAGGCTGTCAGATAAGGATTGTTTTGGTTATAGAATAGAATTTAAAAATAAAGACAAAATTGTCCCTTCTTCCATTCTGCTCTCATTTGAACTTCCCCCTCCATTCCCCACCTCATCTGGCGATTTATTCTTCACTCTGTCCATCAATCATTCAAACATTTATTCTTTTTTTTAAATAACATTTTATTTTTTCTCAATTACACATAAAAATAATTTTCAACATTCATTTTTTCAAAGTCCTGGGTTCCAAATTCTCTCCTTCCTTCCCACTCCTCCCCCCTTCCCGAGATAGCAATCAATCTGATATAGATTTTGTATGTGCAATCATGGAAGACATCTTTCCTTATTGGTCGTTTTGTGGAAGATATCTCAAACAAAAATAAAAAGGAAGAAGAAGTATAAAGAAAGTGAAATATAGTATAGCGGACATTTCTTCTTAAGGGTTTACTCTGTTCCAGGCACTGGGCTGAGTGACTAGGATACGAAAATTGGCCAAAATAGTATCTGTGCTCAGAGAGATCACAGGCTAATAGGTTAGACAATATGTAAATAACCAGGTATGTACAACATAAAATTTCAACCTTTCTAGAATAATTATAAGTGCTAAAATAGAAAGTTGGGGCTTAATGTCAGAAAGAAAGAGAAATAAAAGTCCTTCCTAACCATTAGACTACTCCAAAGTGAAATGGGCTGCTTGTTTTCCTTTATTTGCTTTCAAGCAAAGCATTGGGCTTAAAGTGCGAAAGATCTGGGTTTGAATTCTGCTTGAGACACTAACTAAGATACTGGAGTGGTTTGCCATTTCCTTCTCCAGCTCATTTTACCAATGAGGAAATTGATTTGCCCAGAGTCATTTAACTTTTCTGGACCTCATTTTGCTTATCTAAAAAAAGGGAGAGTTGGACTTAATGACTTCTAAGCTTCCAGTTCTAAGTCTATGATTTATGAACAGGAGTTTGAGTTAGACTAGATAGTGATTTTGTTCATCCCTTCCAATTCTGATGTTCTATAATAGGTGGCAAAGTGGATAAAGACTCATCTTTCTGAATTCAAATCTGGCATTACACATTTACTAGCTGTGTGACCCCTAGGCAAGTCACTTAACCCTGTTTGCCTCATTTTCCTCATCTGTAAAATGATCTGAAGAATGAAATGGCAAATCACTTTGTTATCTTAGCTGTGTGACCCTGGGCAAGTCACTTAACCATTTTCCCCTCAGTTTCTTCAACTCTTAAATGAACTGAAGAAGGAAATGGCAAACTACTCCAATATCCTAGCTGTGTGACTATGGGCAAGTCCCTTAACCCTGTTTGCCTCAGTTTCCTCATCTGTAAAATGAACTGGAGAAGGAAATGGCAAACTACTCCAGTATATTTTCCAAGAAGACCCCCAAAAAGGTCATAAAGAGTCAGAAATAGCTGAAATGACTGGACAACAAAAGTCTCATAAGGGCAAGGACTGTTTCATTTATGTCTGTGTCCCCACTGTGCCTAGCAGGGTGCCTGGCACCTAGTAAGAGCTTAGGAAGTGTTTTCTGGATTCAAACCAACTGAATTCTGTGAGTTGTGCTAGTTTCATAGAAACTCTCATGCTCTGGCCAAGGCGCACAAGCTCATTTCATTGCAATTGTCTGAGTTTTGTTTGCTGAGTGCTAGCGAGGGAAGAGAACATTTGGGTAGTATCTGTCTGACTCAGAGATAAAGCTGATCTTAACAGGGAGAGCCCTGGGAAGCATCACTAAGCGCCCTCCCCCAGCCCTTGCCCCTTCGGCATTGGGATCCTGAGTATAGCTGCCTGAGGACAATCTATAGGAAGCCCTTGGATGGGTGGACAATGTCAGCCTCTCATTCAAAGATAAAGGAAACACTCTTGGGCTAATGAGTGCCTTGGAGAAAAGGCTGGTACCAGATGGATACTGACACTATTTCCATTCTTAAGTTTAATGTTAACAATAAAGAACTCTTTAAAACAAATCTTCTCGACATCTATTTTGATATAGGACTCTCTGTTCCCATCGTACATCTCTCACTTTTGCCTCTGTCTTTTGCACTGAATTTTCCGAGATGCATAAAACTCCAACTGGCTAATGCAAGTGGACCAAGAACTAGAAAGAAGTTAATCTATAATAACTCGAGTTTAGCTATTGCCAAAGGTTATGGAAACAACTTAACCCGATTCCAGCGATCTCAGACAACCTCGATTCAGGAATCCTGAAATTCAGCTGGACGAAACCCAGTGCTTTATTGGATTATATTAGAAACTCTCTCTGAAGATAGCTATTAAGTTGCTCTGAGAGTCACTGGGGCACATTTGATGGGGTCAAAGAATGTAGTTGATGAATAAAAGGAAAATGGTGGGAAAAATTCTTAGATTTCTGGGCAAAGTGATTAGATAAGTGATTTAGCCATGGCTGGGTGAATCCTAGGCATCTATGAAGGTGAGACTCCATCCTGGGTTTCCCAGCTCCCAAGGTTGTTGGGGGTCCTTCTTACATGCACTTTTACATGTATACGTGGGTACATACACATGCATGGATGCGTGTATGTTTAGAAGAGAGCAGGGGAGCGAAGGACATGAAGATGAATGGAGTAGTTTATAACAAAGTTCTTAAAAAATTTGTTTAGCAGAAATCATATTACCAGATAAAGCATTAAAAGAGGATGAGAACCTATTGAAAGCCTTGATAAAGAGCAGAATTCTGCTAACAAACGTTGGCATTTTCCCTTATTTAATTGTGCTACTATATATTTTTATATTATATATTATATGTATACATATTTATTATACATTACTTTAGTACTATAAATTATCAATATAAAATATTATAAAATATTATATTTTATTATATAATTATAATCAAAATATTTAGAATTATAATTTAGAATGATTTATAATTCACAATTATAATAATTATAAATTATTAATATAAAATATTATACATTGTACATTATTATACATATATTATACATATAATTATACAACATATAATTGTGCTACTTATAATTTTTCATTTATTATTATGACTGTGAAGAAAAGCAGGCAGCTAGGTAGATCAGTGGATAGAGAGCCAAACCTGGGGATGGGAGGTCCTGGGTTTAAATCTGGCCTCAGACACTTCCTAGCTGAGTGACCCTGGGCAAGTCACTTAATCCTCATTGCCTAATCCTTTCCACTCTTCTGCCTTAGAACCAATACATAGTATTGATTCCATGATGGAAGGTAAGGGTTAAAAAAAAATAAACCTATGCATAAAAAAGGCAGCCAGGAGAAGGCAGAGATGATTTGTCATCTTTAGTATTAAAGAGAATATCCAGTGACCAAGAAAAAAAAAGATCTGGAAAATGCATGGATAGGTGGCTAGCTGCACCATTGGAGAGACTACCTACATCAATGATATCTGCACCACTGGATGGAGTATAGAGGGGAGTAATCATAGAACTATCAATAAGCAACATGATGTATCTTCAAACTGAGAACTCTGGGTCAATTTTTCTCTTTTCGCTCCTTTCTTATTAATTCATTCTTACCCAATTTCCTTATGAAGGCTCCAAATTCAACTTCCCCAACTGTCAAAAAAGAGTTTGAACTATGATGCCACCATTTTCCGCCTGCCTAAGGGTTGTTTTGTTTTCCTTTGTTTGTAACAGAAAGAATCAAATGTGAGGGGGATGAATTACAGTGACAAGCTGTTTCCTACTGGAAAGTTCTGAGGGTAGCATTGAAATAATGATGCCAAGATTTTTACAGCTAGGTCCCAATTAGTGTGAGTAATGAATTTCTGGAAATGTCCACATGGATTCAGATTTGCAGTATTTGAAGTTATAATCATATAAAATATGGTTATTGGCTCTAGCCCAATGGAAATAGGCAGTGTGAATTTGAATAATGCCACCACATCAGGGGATTCTGTGTTTACACTGGGGACTTAACTGTATAAAAAGACAGAGTGTATTTGTGATAATTTAGGAACACAGCTCCAAGAGGTGACCCATATCTCTCTCTTGGGTGGATTTTCAGCAATGGTAAAGAAAAAGCCTACTAGCTGAGTGATCCTGGGAAAGTCACTTAACCCTGTTTGCCTCAGTTTCCTCAACTATAAAATGAGCCTCAGAATTACTAGTTGTGTGACCCTGGGCAAGTCACTTAACCTTGTCTGCTTCAGTTTCTTCATCTGTAAAATGAGCTGGAAAAGGAAATGGCAAAATATTCCAGTATCTTAGCTGTGTGACCCTGGGCAAATCACTTAACCCTGTTTTTCTCAGTTCCCTCAACTGTAAAATGAGCCTCAGAATTACTAGTTGTGTGATCCTGGGCAAGTCACTTAACCTTGTTTGCTTCCGTTTCTTCATCTATAAAATGAGCTGGAAAAGGAAATGGCAAAATACTCCAGTATCTTAGCTGTGTGACCTTGGGCAAATCACTTAACCCTGTTTGCCTCAGTTTCTTCATCTATAAAATGAGCTGGAGAAGGAAATGGCAAACCACTCCAGGATCTTTGCCAAGAAAACCCCAAAGGGGGCCATGAAGGGTCAGATACCACTGAAAAAAGCTTGAACAACAACAAACAGCTATCCTCAATGAGCTGATGGAAAGCCATTTGTTTCCAAGAGTAAACATTGACCCAAGGACCTGCAGAATGGAGTCCCTCACTTCAATGCCCCTTAAGGTCCCTAGGTTGCCGGGACTCTGTGCCGTGAGACCAGAAAGGCCTGGAATTCCACACATTCGGTCACAAGACTTTCTGCATTTTTCAGCCCTGCCCTAGGATAACTGAAAGTGACCTACACTCCAGTGCCTGGGTAGAGTCTCTGGGTTTTATTTTTCTTTTTAAAATGAAAAACAATGACTTTGAGCATGTAACTGTTTTAAAGGCTGAAACGTCCAATCTCCTTGGAAAGCTCTTGAGTACGCTCTGCCAGCTCATGCTAAGAGTGCTTGGGTCTTCTCTACGTCCCTTTATACTTTTTATTTTCCATATATGCAGAGTATGAGGGTGGGTGCATGTGTGTATGTATAATATTAGAGCTCAGCACTGAAAAAGTCATTTGAGCATTCCTTGCACTGTCTTAAGAAAAAAAAATCCATTAATTATTCTTCTGGACCTTTTCCCCTCCATCTTTGATTTGGAAGACCTCCTTGAACTTTTCATATTCCAATGGGGCCGTGGTGCATACAGCAGAAAGTGTGGGACAGCGTCCCTCCCAATGCAGAATCTGGGAAGGCTACTTCTGGGAGAACAAAGTGCATTGGAGAAACCGACTATAGAACTCATGTGTGGACATTCTGTAATAGGTTCAACGGGAGTTGAAGAGAAGGCACTTTGATTGGCTGTGGAGGCATTCAAGAAGCCCTACTTCCATCAATGATGGTCTCTTTGCCTCATTTGAGGAATCCTGGCTATTCCTTTGCATATGGAGTTCGATGAAATGGAATCTCCAACTTTGGAAATTTCATGAAGTCAAGAGAGCAAACCCAGGAACACAAAAGTCAGAATACAGACCAAGTGCTGCAGCAAGCCTTGCACTGATGGCCTGAAGAGCAAGGAGGGAACTTTGGGAAGCCCTTCTGGTGCCCTGCTCTGTGAAAGCTGAGCCAAGGACTTACTGGACAGAGATGCCAACTTTGGATGTGAATTTGGTGGGGCCGATGCTATGTAGAAATCGAGATAAGTTGAGCCTTCTTTTTTCTATTTCCCCAGAGTCTTCATCTGTAAAATGAGCTGGAGAAGGAAATGGCAATTCACTCAGGATCTTAGCTGTGTGACCCTGGGCAAATCACTTAAACCTGTTTTCCTCAGTTTCCTCCACTGTAAAATGAGCCTTAGAATTACTAGTTGTGTGATCCTGGGCAAGTCACTTAACCTTGTTTGCTTCAACAGGGGAGAGAATTACAAGGTGGCTGGTGCTGGAGGAAATGTTTGTAGATTTTGAAGGTAATATCCTTTTGCAAAAGTTAATTGATGGAGGGCAGCAAGGTGGCTCAGTGGATTGAGAGCCAGGAGGGATCAAATCTGACCTCAGACACTTCCTAGCTGTGTGACCCTGGACAAGTCACTTAGCCCCCATTGCCTAGCCCTTGCCACTCTTCTGCCTTGGAACCGATACGCAGTATTGATTCTACGATGGAAGGTAAGGGTTTATTGAAAAAAGTTATTTGATATTAAATGGTTAAATGAGGTGCTAATCACTGGGACCCTAATAATGAGGGCAACCCAGCTGGTTGGAGCTTGAACCGATGACAATAAGGGAAAAGTTGCCCCAAGTCCTTCCGATTATTTTGGAACCCGGGGAAAGCTGTAGCCTGCCCAGCTTTGAGAAAATAAGCCAGACTATATATCTGACGATGTTAGCATAATCTTAGAGTTGTAAGAGTCCTCAGAAATAATCTAATTCCCTAATTCTATGATGGGAAAACTGAGATCTAGTGACTTAAAGTACTTCTTAAGAGCAGAAATTTCCCTCTTCTTTGTATTTATATCCCCAGTGTCCAGTTCAGGACCTTTACACAATAAGAGCTTAATGGAGACTTACAGTGATTGATTGCTCAAGGCTTCTAAGGTAGTGTAAATATGAGGATTCGAAACCAGGTCCTTGGGCTCCCAATCTGGCACTCTTGTTCCTATATCAGGCTACTTGTATCTCTACGTCTCTTGGCTATTAAAAGGATGCTTTTCATTCTTCAAGAACCAGATCACATTCTACCTCTTCTTTGACTTATCTCCATCTAGCTTAAAGGGACTCTCCTTCTGAAGTTTCTGAACTCTTATTGCTTACACTGTCCAGCTGTCATCCATTGTGTCTTGCTTAGTATGTCACCTGAGCAACTAATTATAAGTATCTTGAAGGCAGGAGATACCCCCCCCCCCATTCCTTTCCTCTCTTCTCTTGTTACTCTCTCATTGTACCGCCATCTTCCCAGTCATTCAGGCTTGCAAACTGGGTGTCATCCTCTACTCTTCACTTCCTCTCAGTCCTCCCAATCCAATTAGTTGCCAAAGCTTGCCTTTTCTACCTTCATAAACTCTCTTGCATGTATTCCCTTCTCCCCTCTAACCTTGCCTTCACGCTGGCACAAACACTCATCACCTCATACTTGAACTATTGCAATAATCCATGGTTGGGTGGTGTCCTTGCCTCAAGGCTCTCACCATTCCAGACCATTCTTCACTTAGCTGTAAAAGTGATCTTTCTTGGGGCAGCTGGGTGGCTCAGTGGACTGAGAGCCAGACCTAGAGATGTGAGGTCCTGAGTTCAAATCTGGCCTCAGATACTTCCTTGTTGTATGGCCCTGGCAAGTCACACAACCCCCATTGCCTACCCTTACCACTCTTCTGCCTTGGAACCAGTACACAGTATTGACTCCAAGACAGAAGGTAAGAGTTTTAATTTTAATTTCTTTTTTTTTTATCTTCCTAAAGCTCAGGATGAACCATATTACCATTCCCTCACCTCCATTGAATAAATTGTGATGACTTCCTATCACCTCCAGAATCAAAGGGAAAATCCTTTGTTTGGCTTTGAAAGCTCTTCATAATCTGGCATCTTCCCACCTCTCCAGGCTTCCTCCATCTTACTTCTTTTCGAGGGCTCTGAGATCAGTGCCACTGACCTCCTTCCCTTTCCTGGCTCAAGCCACTTCATCTCCCAACCCTGGCATTCTCACCAGCGATCCCGCACTCCTGGAATGCTCCCTCTCCTCATTTCCATTTCCTGGCTTCCTTCAAGTCCCCCCCTTCTACACGAAGTCTTTCTCAGTCCTCAATCTTGGTGCCTTCTTTCTGAAATTATCTCCAGTTTGTCCTGAATTATTTTGTTTGCACACAGTTGTGTTCACATGTTGTTTCTAGCATTGGATTGTGAACTCCTTGAGAGCAAAAACATCTCTTTTTCTTTCTTTCTCTGTATCTTCAGTACTTAGAACATAGGGTAGGGGTTCAAGAAATGTTTCTTGACTTGGCTTTTCATATTCAACTGCTTTTTATCCCATGATATGCCTTGTAGATTTTTACACATAATCAGTAAATAGTCTATTTTAAATGGAAGGCAATTCTAAGTGAGTTGGGACAGCTAGGTAGCCCAGAGGATAGAGTCAGAAAGACTCATCTTCCTGAGTCCAAAACCAGCCTCAGATACTTACTAGCTGTATGTCTCTGGGCAAGCCAGTGTATTCTATTTGCCTCAGTTTCCTCATCTGTAAAATGAGCCAAAGCAAGAAACGCACACCACTCCTAGTATCTTTACCAAGAAAACCCCAAATGGAGTCAGGAAGAGTTGGACACAACTAAAATGACTGAACAACCATATGTGGAAGAAGGAATGCATATGTTAAAGCTCTTCCCCTGAAAGAAAAACTAAGAGTAAAGGATGGACATCAAAGACCCAAATTTAGATTTGATGGCAAAAAACAAAAAAACAAAAAAACAAAAAAAACTTGCTAACAATTAATTACCCCAAAATGCAGTGGGTGAGTGAGTCCCCCACATTGACCAAGCAGAGGTCAGTTCACAACTTATTAGATGATACAGAGGGATAAGTTGAACTATGGTGCATCTGAGGTCCCTTCCAATGTCATGTCTCTGAGGTAACCATACTGATTAGGAAAGTCTCTGTTTAAAAAAAAAAAGGATTTATTTTGTTTTATATCTTATATATCTTTATATTTTACATCTTTATATTTTATGATATAAAAGAACTCTCTTCTTTCCAATATACCCATTCTCTCTCCATTATTCAGCAAAACATCCTTTGTAAGAAGAAATAAAACAGAAAGATGGCAAAAGGCAATTTATCACAACTGTCCCAGCCACCGTACCAGTGGAGGTGATATTCTACACCCACCGTCCCCCATGTTTGCCAAGAAGAGAGGGAGATACAATTTTTCAGCTTGACCTCCTCTATGGCCAACTTTGATCATTATAATTCCATGACAGCCAGGCTTATTCATTTGCTTTTTTTCTTGCACGTTTATTCCATTTCTGATCCATCACATATATTTCTTTTCCTTGCCTAGCCTTTCCTCTGGATTTTTATGACACTGATTCTCTCTCTCTCTCTCTCTCTCTCTCTCTCTCTCTCTCTCTCTCTCTCTCTCTCTCTCTCTCTCATTCTCTCTTACTCTCTCTCACTCTATCTCTCTGTCTGTCTGTCTTTGTCTCCATCTGTCTCTCCCACTCTCTCGCTCTCTCATTCTCTCTCACTCTCTCATTCTCATGACTTTCTCTCTCCTCCATAGTCTTCCTATTCGTTGTTGCTTATGGTGTAAGAATGCTTCGTACAAAATGGAGCTCCATTCTGTAATTACGATGTTTGTTTAACCGCTCCTCAGGTCATTTCCAGTTTTTATAAAAAGTGCTGTTCTGTCTCTGTCGTTCTTTCTTTAGGTCTTGTTCTCCCCGGGCTCTCTGCTTAGCTAGCAATAATATCTCTGGGTCAAAGGATTTGGCTAGTTTAGTCATTTTTTTTTAAATGGCAAAAGTCCAAATTGAGGGGAGCCTTCTTTGTATCTAACTGATACGGATCAGGCCAACTCAAAATAGGCCTCCCTTTGGGCTGCGGGTAATTTCACCTTGGCTTATGGGAAACTGCTGTTTTGAAGTATTATACAAACATCCAGAAATGAGATAAAAAAAAAAAGGCATTTAGCTGAACTCCATTTTCTACTTCAGTAAATTGTATTTTTAATGATAGAGTATTCCTGAGTAGTTTTGGATTGAAATGTTCAGACTAGAAGGAAGGAAACAAGTCATTTCCCATTTTTGCCTTCCCCATCAACATATTAACCGCCGGTCCTTCGGCTTTCTTCACTAAAGCCCGGGACCCTCGAGACCACCTTTAACTTCTGCTGCATTTTTTTTTTTTGCCCAAATAGCACTATTTTTCTTAGATTAGAAGTCAGAGGATGTATTTTTGGGATCTTGCATGGGAGTGAATTCAGAGTTGGTGAATAGCAGGGAGTAATTACTGAGCCCTTAATAACTGTAAAGTGCTTTCCAATCTCTTAGGAGCCTGTCTTTGAAATAGTACGGTGAGGTGGGCCACTTATCTTCTGAATTTACGCATGGAGAAAGACAGAGAGGTTAAGTAGCTTCCCTGTAATCTAATGGTATGTTGCCTATGGAGTTCTAGTGATCAACTTCCAGGGGTCCTGCGGGAAAAGCGTTAACCGTGTTTCCTTTCTATCTTGGAAGGTAAATATATTCCTAAAGCCATCCATTAGCTTCTGAATTATGGGACAGTATAAGCATTTCTTCTGGGTTTTTTCCTCCTGAAGAGATTAAAAGGTACATTTTTTTTAAGGCTCTAGTTTAAAAAAAGGTTTAAAAATAACTCCCTGAATAAAGAAAATGATTTTGTGGAGGAGAGGCTTATGGGAGGTTTCATAATGACCTTTCATCACAATGGCCATATATTCAAGCCTCAATTTCAAGAACAAAGACCACCATCAGAAAAAATAGAAATTCTCTTTCCTCATTGTTTTTTGGTAATAGGCTTTTTCTTTGACTTAGGACAACTTAGCACATTTGGAAAATAGCCCTCTCTAGAAAAGAAACATGTGATGTGTGTCTCTGGAGGCCATCCAGTGTCCCACCCACGGCTCTTGAGATAAGCCCGGAACATCTTCTGTTTGCCCTGGGACCATCCCAGCACAGCCCTTCTGACATGTTTGTCTTACCTGGGAGAGACCCAGCTCACTGAGGACAGGGCAGGGATGAAAAGGGGGAGACTCTGGGGGTGGAAGAGAGAAGCGTTGGGGCTCTTCCGTGAAGTCTCTTGATCTAGACTCCCAAGACTCAAGTCCTAGTCCTAGTCCCAGTTTTCTGAAGGATGGATTGTGATTTACCCTGTGATCCTAACCTCAGGGCTCAGGTTCTCCCAGAAGGAAGAACAGATGCTCCCTCAGGACCCAACCCTGGAAAACCCATCTCTGGACCCAGCTCTACCCCGAGAGGGAAGAAAGGGAACCAGAGAAATGAATGTGGGGGGGGGGATGGAAGTTAGAATGTCCACAGTCTAAGTTCAACAGTCCCAGGACACAAACTAAAACCTTTGAGTTCATTTTCCCATGAAGGCTGGCGATGAGAGGCAATGAATGAGTTTAAGGGCTGGACCCATAATCAGGAAGAACTGGGTTCAAATCTCTTACACTTACCAGTTGAGTTGCCTTGGGTGAGCCAATCAACTTCTCAGCAATGTAGGCAACTCTTCAAGATTCTAAATTGCAGGGAAGGAGCCAACCTGCCTTGGTAGAAGGAATTTCCTTTCTTGGGAGTTCCCCGTGTCAATAAAATCACAGGTCTAAGTCCTGTTCCTGACAGTGGTTCCCAAACTTTTTTGGCCTACCGCCCCCTTTCTAGAAAAAATATCACTTAGCGCCCCCTGGAAATTATGAAACTATTTATTGAACTCAGAATAGAATGTAATACAAAAAAGTGTGGCCATCACCGCTCTCCTGGATTGCTATGGCACCCACCAGGGGGCAGTGGCACCCACTTTGGGAATCACTGCAAGTGTAGAATGGAATGCTTATCTACTTACAATGTCAAAGACAAAATTAGAAGGAATATCATTCTCTGGTGACTCACTATCTCCAGAGGTGAGGTTTAGATTTGGGGATTCTCAAGAAAAATGTTACCAAAGAACCTTTCCCAAAAGAAACTCATTATCTTTGGATTTGCCTTGGTAAGGCAACTGAAGATCATTTGTCCTTTTATTGGTAGACAGAAAAGAGAATGAGTTGCCAGTGGGAAGTAGGGTAAAGGTCACAGGCCATTTTTGGACTTCTTCAGGTGGTTCAGAAAAATGGAGCATGATGGAAGATGAGGGAGCTATTTAAGAAGGCACTTGCCCACCACAATGCCACCTACCTTCTTAGAAGTTTTGCTAAGTGAAGCCTCTAGAAATGTTTTATTTACACCAGGAGTATAGTAAGAATTAAGAGAAAATTTCTGATTATCATTTAAATAAAAGTTAAATTAAGTCCAAAATTCAGGGGAGAAGGGTCACTTCCTTTTCCTTTTTTTTTTTTAAACTCTTACCTTCTGCCTGAGAATCAAAACTGTTTTGTTTCTAATGAAGAAGAGTGGTAAGGGCTAGACAATGGGGTTTAAGTGATTTGCCCAGGGTCCCACAGGAAGTGTCTAAGGTCAGATTTGAACCCAGGACCTCCTGACTCCACACCTGTCTCTCAATCCACTGAACACTCATCTGCACCCAAAAGGGTCACTTCTAAAGATAGACTTCAAAGTGCCTCAGGGCTTCTACAGCTGATGGCCCAAATATTGCTGGCTGAGGGGATGGTGTCACTAATGAGAAAGGTATATTCTGGAACTCTTGTTTGTCTTTTGTTTTGATGATGGTGATGTCTTGACTTGCTCATGAATTAGATTTAAAAGAGGCAAAGTTGCACCAAGTCATGAGCCTCCCTCTCTCTTCCGGAGTTGTTGATTTTACTGAGGCATCACGCCTTAGCATGCTACAGCTTCTTGGAGCCACAGGGGAGAGGAGGGCAACAGATGGACACCGAAGGTGGACGAGAAGTCCAAAGATGGACTCAGCAAGCCATCACACACGAGGTGCTAGTCCCCCCTCCACACCCCATATACCTGTGAAACTCTCAAGCAAAGGAGACGGCAGATCCCTCCCTTTACGACATAGGTAAAGGTGGCAAAGGAGCTGATGACCAGTGGGAAGCAAGCAAAATGGCAGAAAAAAGCCCCAAAGCTTTAGGTTAGGTTTAGACACTGATAGAGAACATCGGTGGCTGCGCGGCATTAGAATCATGGATTGATCAGAATTCTAGAATTAGACAGGACATCATAGCTCAAACATCTTATTAGATGGATGAGTAAACTGAGGCTCTGGAGACCCAAAGACCATGGATAAAGAGATGGAAGGGACTTTGGGGATTATCCAAGAGATGTATTATGATTTGCCTGGTTTCACCCAGGAGAAGAGCAGATGATCCTTCAAGTCCCAACCCTGGAAAACCCATCTCTGGACCTCAGAGGTTATTGAATCCAATCATCCATACATAGCCGAGGAACCTAGATCCCAGAAATGTAGCTGGTTGTTCGAGGTCATATAAATAAAGGCATGGAACTCGAGTCCTCTGATTTCAGAGGCAGAACTCTTTCCTCTGCACCACGCATGTGTGCGCTGATCATATATGCTCTCTGCACACGTGACTCACTGTGCTCATTTGCTGTGTATAGAACACTACCTGTGTTCTGTACACAGGTGTATACCTGTGGATATACGAGCATAATCTCTTTTTAAAAATACTCGTTTTGTTCTAGTAACTAATAAAGCGCTTATTTTTGCCCTTTGTCTGGTAAAAGAAACACATGATAAAGTCTCGTTAGCTTTTTATGGGAGTAGATGCTGACCCACAAAAATCTGTTGTTTTGTTTTAGTCGTGTCTGACTTTTTGTGACCCTGTTTGGGTATTTTCTTGGTGAAGATACTGTAGCCATTTGCCATTTCCTTTTTGGCTCATTTTACAGTTGAGGAAACTGAGGCAAACAGGAGTTTAAGTGACTTGTCCAGGGTCACACAGCTAGTAGTAAGGGTCTGAGGGCCTAGTTGAACTTATAAAGTTGAATTTTCCTGATTCCAAGCCACTGCCCCAACCCACAAAAAGAGCCAGGAGTAATTACACCAGAAATAGTATTCAGTAAGACTGTATGTAAGGAAGACACTGGCTGGATGCTTCATATAGAAACTCCCATTACTAGAGAGGCTACTTGACACTAATTAAACATGTGACATTAGGTAAATCACGTCTTCTTTTTAGTTTCCTTACCCCAAACAAAGTGGCGCTGGAGGAGCTGCTCCCCAAACTCTGCCATGCCCTCTCTTCCTATCCTCCCATCTCTAAGCCATCCATAGATTGGCGTCCTAAAAAGCTGAGAGGTTCTCGTACTAATTAGGGCCTGATTGCTATTAACTTTACAGCTTTACTGAGGCCACTCATTAGGGAGGTGATCTTTAGGTGACCTGGAATCATAAAAAAGGACTCATCCAATCAGAGCATAAGCCCCCAAAGGCATTGTTTAGTGCCCACCTATGAAGATGGGATTGCCATTCTCTGAATTCCCGAGTCTGCCCACCTCTGTCCAGGATGACTTTTCAACTACATCCTCTGGGTGAGTAGACAGTTAAGTACCCTGCCTATGGGGACAGAAAGGTAAAAGGGATTTATGGTCAACTTTTACAATAACTACACTGGAATCTGGTGCCTGTAAGAAAACCATGACTGCAGAGGAATGGCCTTTGGTTCTTTGTTAATATGAATCAATTAAAGTCCAAATGACTTTGTAGTCTTAATATTGACTTGTTTTTGATGAGCTATAATTATCTTACTTTCCCAGGACACCATTAAAGGACTATTAAATTAGCAAGGCCTGTCCTGCCTCAGGAAAGATTTAGATTCAAATGAAAGAATCATCCTGGAAGTGACCCCAAAGCAATGTTAACTTGGATATTCCAGGGAGGGCCCATCAACTGAGCTCAGTTTTATGACTGGCATCTTTACGACCTATTTATGTCATTCTAGATTCATCTTTGGCAAAGACCTTGACATTAAAAGAGAGAAGAGAGAGGCAGATGGGGAGGGACGGAAGGAAGAAGGAAGGACAGAAAGAGGCAAGGAAGGCAGATTAGAAAGAAAAAAGGAAGAATGGAAGGAAGGAAAGAGAGAGAAAGGAGAACAAGGGCAGAGAGAAGATAGGGAAAGATAGAAACAAAGGAAAATGGAAAGAAATAAAAGAAAAATTAAGGTAGCAAAGAGAGAGAGGAAGGAAGGAAGGAGGGAAGATGGAAGGACAGAAGGAAGGAAGGAAGGAAGGAAG
>NC_058132.1:671700070-671735257 GCF_016433145.1 Gracilinanus agilis | reverse complement strand
CTCTCTCTCTCTCTAAATCTCTCTCTCTCTCTTTCTCTACTACTCCATCCATCTCCCTCTCTCTGTCTCTCATTTCTAACTCTCTTATTCATTTCTCTCTCTCTCCCTACCCCTCTCTCTTCCCCACCTTTTCCCTCTTCCTTTATCCCTTTCTCTGACTCTGTCGCTGTCTGTCTGTCTGTCTGTCTCTCTCTCTATATATATATCATTAATGTATATATATATATATATGTGTGTGTACACACACACACACACTCATATATATATACATATATATATATATATATACACATTAACGATATTATTAAAATAGTTTTGACCTTGCAATCCCTCTGAAAGAACCTTGGAGAGCTCTAGGGGACCCCCAACCATGTTTTGACAATCACTATTCTAGTTCAACCTCCTCATTTTTCAGAGGAGACATGGAAGCATAAAGTGATTGCCCATTTGCCCTTGATAAATAAACACAAGTCACCTGGACCAGATAAATCACATCCTGGCATCCTGCTATCAGTAGATATGACTGAAATCCCACCTCCTACAGGAAGCCTTCCCAACCATCCTTAATCCCAGTGCCTTCCCTCTGTTCTTGATCTCCTATTGATCCTGCCCAGAGCTTGCTTTGCATATATTGGTTACATGTTGTCTCCCCCATTAGACTGTGAGGTCCTTGAGGGCAGGGACTACCTTTGGTCTCCTTTTGCTCTAGCATTTAGTATATAGAACTTGTGCATAGTAGGGGCTTGATAAATATTTATTGATTGATTGTCTGTGACGCCACTATCAGGGGTTGGTCTCTGTGCCATGGAAATGGAGGAAAACATCTTCCTGGTGTTCCAAAAAGGACAGGGAATGGGATCTGCCCATCACAGGCAGGGGAGCTTGACTTTCTGAGACATGATATTAAAGAGATGCTTGGTGAGCATCTAGATAAGGAAGCAGCGATTTCCAAAGAGCCATCACAGTTTGACAAGAACAAGCCACACCAGACTAACCTCATTTCCTTGTTTATTAGCTCAGGGAATTCCCTTACATATAATTTATCTAGATTTTAAAGGAGAATTTATCATAATCTCTCTTGCTATATTTGTGGGAAAAGGTGGATAGTTATAGGCTCCATAATAGTACAATTAGGGAGATTCAAGATAGGTCAAGTGGGCATAATGGAATAGTGCAGCCCACTTCATCAAGGATGTTATAATCACCTGCTGAAAATAGTATTTGTATCCATGAATAAGCAAACATGTTATACATGTGTGTGCATATATGTATTCATATGTACATGTACATGTATATGTGTATGTTTGTATATAATACAAAGTAATTTTGGGCAGGGTTGTTGTGGGGAAAGATGGACTTTAAATGTCAAATACAGAAGGCTTTCCTCTTAAGGTAATAGGGAGCCAATGTACTTTCTTGAGCTAAAAAGTGAGGTGGCCAGACCTGGGTTAAGAAATATCAATTTGGAAGCTGTGGAAAGCATGGGCGAAAGAGGAAGACACACCAAGAGGCTATTGTCTAGGGCTGGTTAAGTGGTTCAGGGAATTGAGAGCCAGTCCTAGAGGCTGGAGGTCCTGGATTCAAATCTGTCTTTGCATACTTCCTAACAGTGTGACCCCCATTGCCTAGTCCTTACCACTCCTCTGGCTTGGAACCAATGCTTAATATTGCTTCTGAGACAGAAGGTATGGGTTAAAAAAAAAAGAAAATATTGTCCCAATTTTCAGTGACTAGTAACTATGATCAGTCCACACTTAGAGGTGAAGAGGGCCTGAACTGAGAAGAAAAATCAAGCCAAAGTTGCAAAGGACATTTAGGTTCAATTTCAGGAAAATTGTCCAAATAACTAGATTGATCCAGAAGGGAATAGGCTTTCTTGGTGGTAATATACTCTTTTGTGTTGTTGTTGAGTTGTTTCAGCCTTGTCTAACTCTCTGTGACCCCATTTGGGGTTTTCTTGGCAAAGGCAGTGGAGTGGTTTGCCATTTCCTTCTCTGGCTCATTTTGCAGATGAGGAAAATGAGGCAAACAGGGTTAAGGGACTTGCTCAAGATCACCCAGCTAGTAAGTGTCTGAAGTCAGATTTGAACTCAAGAAGAATCTTCCTGACTCCAGGTATGGTGCTCTATCCATGGTGCCATGCAGCTGTCCCTAGAAATTGCATACAGAGGTGTCCATTTGCATTTGTCAAAGAAATTCCTTACTAAGAATCCTCATCCTAATGAAGTCGAAGGTCTGGTTCATAAGAGTGGAGTGGAGATGACAGGATAACATAAGGAAAAGCATATTGTAATTAGAGAACTACAGATTTGATATTCCAAAACTACAGGTCTCATGACATCTCTCTATGCAGACTTATATTTGGCAGTTAAAACTTTTCACTATTTGGCTCTAAACTCTTATTTGATATTGTATCTGGAAGGGACCCTATCAGGAAATAAAAATTATGTGGTATGGGCCCAACACAGGGGCCCAATTAAGATAGGCCTGCAAATTGGTCATCAATCTTCTTTCCTTTCTTCCTTTTTTCCTTTCTTTTCCCTTTCCTTTCTTCCTTCCTTCCTTCCTTCCTTCCTTCCTTCCTTCCTTCCTTCCTTCCTTCCTTCCTTCTTTCCTTCCTTTCTCTCTGTCTGTCTGTCTATCTGTCTGTCTGTCTGTCTCGGAAGGAAAGAGATTGTGAAGAGTCTAAGCAGCCCCTGCCCTACCACTTAAAACAAAAAAGCTCAGAACATATGTCCTTCTTGACTGTAGTAACATTTCTGCATCAATATTACAGAACTTGGAAATCACTTTGATTTTTAAAAATTGAATCCAAAAAGCTTTTTTATCTAAGTCTAGAAATAACACCCTTCATAATTACTTGAAATAATCAGGAAAGATTTTATTTAAGGTAACAGGGAGAATGTGTTCTTACTGTACAATTTGCATATTTTAAAAATAACTATGGATAGGCAATGTTCCCATTTGGGAACTACAGACCCGAGTATGGCCCCTTATATGCAGTGACCTTCCTTCGGACTCCTGAGATCCTCATAGTAAATTCAAGTAGACAGCCTCAGTGAAGACAGCTTTACTAGATTTCTTGCTTTCAGAGGACTCCCTCATCTCTTGCATTGGCTGCATTGTCTGGAACACTCTCCCTCCTCATCTTTACCTCCTAGTTTCTCTGGCTTCTGTTCAGATTCTCCCTTTAGCAGCAGGTCTTTGCTGGTCTCCCCCATTCCTTTGTTTCCAATCCTCTAAAACATTCTACATCCTACCCTTTCATCTTCCCCACTTCCTTTGGTCTCAGGGTTGCTCTTCCTCCTTGCCAGAACTCAGCCTTCCCCTCAGAGCTCACCTCCTTTCTACTCTGCCTATATCATGTCATTATCTAGTTATTTATGTATTTCTTCTTCCGTTAGAAAGGAAGCTTCTTGAGGGCCAGGACTGTGTTTTGCTCTTTCTTTGTATCTTTAGTGGTTACTTGGGACAGTGACTGGAACTTGATTAGAGTTTAATAAGTGTTTGTTGACTGATTGATTGATGTAAAATGAGGCTAATATTTGTGTACCCACCCCAGAGGGCTACTCTGAGGTTTAAATGAGATCATGTATGTAAAGGACTTTGAAAATCTGAAAGCGTTATGTAAGGGTCAGTTAGGATTGTTTTATCCTTGAAGCATTCGGCTCCCAAGTGAACGGTGGGGGAGAGAAGGCTTCCTGCCAACTCTGGGGCCAAGGATGGGCTGGCAATGTCCTGTGTACTTTTAAATAAATCACAGAATCAAGATAAAATGAATGGTATTGTGTAACTGCAGAAACAACCAGCCCCCGTGAGGGCATGGGAATGGCTTACTCACAGCATGAGCGGGGCTTCCTGAAGCCCCATCGGGAGGACACCAATCTAAATGAAATCTCACGTAAAGAAAGCTGTGACATGGATTTCCAATAAATGTATGCTGAGTGAATTATGTTTTAATCCTCCGATGGTTTCCTCCAATGTGGGCATCCCCTCTTTTGATGTAAGCTGTCATCTTTCCACTTATAATCTTCTACTCGCTTTGTATACATTTGGAACAGACAATGGGCTTAATAAAAATGTTTATTGACCAACTTGCCATCTAGCTTATCTGCGATAAAGAAGTAAGGTGATCTGTACATACTGCAAAAGGCAGTAAGTAGGTAGCTAGGTGGCTCAGTGCTGGGTTCAAATCTCCCCTCAGATACTTCCTAGTTGTGTTATGCTGGGCAAGCCACTTAAACACCATTGTCTAGCCCTTAACATCTTTCTGCCTTGGAACCAATACTTACCATCAATTCTAAGACAGAAGACTAGTGGTGTTTTGTTGTTGTTGTTGTTCTTGTTTTTTAAAGACAGTGGGATGGGCCTCTGGTCTACAAGACTTGGAGTCCGGATGCCTGTGTTCAAATCTTGACTTTGGATTTCACTTGCTGTGAGGCTATGGATTTGTCACCAGCAAACTTTAGAGATCATTAAAAAAATTTTTTTAATCCATCCATCTTTCTCTAAACCCCTCATTTTATGTGAAGACACCAGTCTGGGAGAAGGGAAATGACTTGCTCAGTCATACTGGTAGTGATCCACAAAGTTGTAATTTGTACCCAAGTCTGGTTCTCTAGTCATTTAACTTTTCTAAGCTTGTTTCCTTTTATGAACAAGATTAACAATGATGATGAAGATAGCACGTGTTTCACAGAATTATGAAATGAAATGGACAAAATTTATTTCGTTGGAACCTAGTCAGTATTTAATAAATGGGTAAAATGTACTTTTTTAATAAATGTATTTAATAAATACAATAAATAAAAGTATTTAATAAACGGGTAAAATGTAGGCACATAGCAGGTGTTTAATAAATGCACGTAAGAGAATCAGTATTACCTAGTAGATGGAGAGCTGCCCTTGGAGCCAGGAGACAAAAGTTTGAGTCCCATCATCAGGGCTCATTGGCTGCATAGCCCTGGTCATAGAAGGTGCTTAATAAATGTGAGTTGATTGGCTGATACAGGGAGCCTGAGTCACATCTCAAAACTGCACTTCGTCTCTTCTGGAAAGCTCTGCTCTCTTGCCTCCCTGGCTTTTGTTGCTCAGAACTTCTTGACATTATTTATTCTTGGAGACCTTTTATTATTTATTTATTATTTTATTATTTTATTTATTTATTCAGGATACCCTCTTTGTCTATAATTTTCTGTGTCGATCTTGTACAATAGATGTAAACTCCTTGAGGGCAGGGGACATCTTCTCTTTCCCTTTGGGTCTTTTGTGCTGAGTAGCATGCTTTGAGAATCATCATCCCCAACTGACTTTCTGCTCTTTCTGGCAATCCCAAGGCAGCGTGTATAACTACAGAACTGACACAGCTCTATTCAAGTTGAAAAAATGGCCTGATGATAAGTGGGGGCAGCTAGGTAGTTTAAAGGATAGAGCACTAGGTCTGGAGATGAGAGTTTCTGGGTTTAAATCTAATCCCAGACACTTCCTAGCTGTGTGACCCTGGGCAAGTCACTTAACCCCAGCTGTCTAGCCCTGACCACTCTTCTTCTGCCTTGAACCTAAGACTTAGTTTCAAGAAAGAAGTTCATTAAAAAAAAGTTGTTACTGGCCTATGCTTTGGAAAACCAACACAAATCAATTCACAAAAATTCCATAAGAATTCTTTTATGATCAATAATCCTAATAAAAATAAACATTTAACTAGTATGCCAAGGCTGGGGAAGCATTTTCTTTCTCCTATTTCACTGGATCTCTACAACAATAGCCCTGTGAGGCTGGTGATATATGGTATATTATTTCTCTTTTATTGATCAGTTGCCTGAAATTCAGAAGGGTACTTTGTCTGGTCTCTGGTCACATTGCTGGAGAGTGGGAGAGCTGGGACTTGAATTCAGGTCTCCTGAATTCTACTCTAGCACACTTGAATGGATCACTGACCATCTTCAAAGGACCTATCAATCATCTCAAGTATGCTGTCACTCTGACAGTCACTATTCATTTATTAGACATTTACTAGATGCCAGATACTCTACAAAGCACTGGGGATAACAAGAAAGACTAAAGACAATCCCTGGTGGTCACACTCTATCCTCTAAATCAGTGATTCCCAAAGTGGGCGCCACCGCCCCCTGGTGGGTGGTAATGGCCACAGATGCATTTATCTTTCCTATTAATTGCTATTAAAATTTAAAAAAAATTAATTTCCAGGGGCTAAGTAATATTTTTTCTGGAAAAGGGGCGGTAGGCCAAAAAAGTTTGGGAACCACTGCTCTAAATCATTGGATAAGGGTCATCTAATTGGCCCAGCAGATAGAATTCTGGGCCTCGAACCAGGGAAATCTGTGTTCAAATCCAACCTTAGATATTAACTAGCTGTGTGAGCCTGGGCAAGTCACGTAAGCTCTGTTTGCCTGAGTTTCCTCATCCATAAAATGGGGATAATAACAGCATCTACTTCTCAGGGTTGTTGTGAGGATTAAAGGAGATAACATTTGGAAAGCACTTATCAGAGTGCCAGGCACATAGTAAGGGCTTTATAAATGTTAACTATTATTTATTACTTATAAAATAGCTGAAAACAGGATATCCTCAAATTCCCTCTCTGAACCTTTCTACCTCGGTGACCTTGGGCATATCATTTGCCCTTTCCAAAACCTTAGTTTCCTCATTCACAAAATGAGACGGCCCTCCAAGGTCCCTTTCAGTTCTAGATTTATGATGCTACGGAGCCAATATTTTTCCTAGTATGCTTAAGTCAAGGGCAGAGATAAAAAATAAAAAAAATAAAAAAGTAAAAGCTTTGTCTCTTGGAAGAACGCACGGATGCACTATTTATTAGCACATACTGCCTTGTCGGCGACTTTGGGGGAGATTATGTGGCTGTTTCAAAGAGCCTGGAAACTCTAAGAATGGGAAAGCCAGAATGTAATTGATCAGGGAGAGCTCCATGTTTGTCTTCTCCCCGCCTGCTCATGGGACTCATTGTGGGAATTAAGGGGGAAAAATGTTGCAATTCCTGCAATTGGGAAAATGTCGCAATCAGATAAATATTAACTTTCTACTCATCAGTGTACATATTTTTAGAGTTACAAAAAAACATATGCACTCCATGTTGTCAGAGGTGGTCGCTGGGTCAGTTGTTTTTGCTGAATTGTTTTTCTTTTTACTAGGAAATGTTTGATTGAGTGGAGAGGGGGAGCCAGAAGTGATTGAGATGTAAAAAAAAACAAAAGGTATCAATGAAATTTAATTTTTTATTTTTTTTTAAATTTTTAAATTTTTTAAATTTAAATTTTGAATATTTCCCATAATTACATATTTCATGTTCTTTCCCTCTCCCCCCAACCCCCATAACCCCCCTTAGTTGACACACAATTCCACTGGGTTCTACATGTATCATTGATCAAGACCTAATTCCATATTATTGATAGTTGGTCTAGAGTTATCGTTTAGTGTCTCCTGAAATTAAATTTTTTAAGAAATTAAGCATTTTTGAAAAGCCCATGTGCACTAGATTCTTCTGCTGCTGCAATTTCCTTCAAAGGGAGTCTTCTTCTTTAAATAACATTATCATTGACAAAAAGATATACCCCTTTGATCTTGTTAAAGGAAAACTCTCAACCCCTCTGCAGCATTGCATTGCTCTGTGTCCTAAAAAGATCTTTCTTGAACATACTGCGATCTTGGTGGTTTCTTATTTGATTCTGGATTAGATCTAAATTAATGATCAGATAGAGTTACAAAACCTAGTTTTATCAACTCATATCAGCTAGCTGCAGCTCCCAGGAGTTGTCGATATCTACATCCTTTCCCGCAGATAGGGCTTATTTGCTGGTAAAAAGTGTAAGAGCTGAAATGTAGAAAATAATGCTGCCATATTTCTTGGGGCAACCTGTCAGTTGCTCTGGTTGGAGTGTTTGAACCAATAGAGTTCAAAGAAACTCCTTACATGGTAACAAAGAAGGCAGACAGCAAGAGGAGGAAAGTGGATATCCATTGATTAGGGGATGGATGGACGAATTGGGAAATATAAATGTTATGGAACATTGGTGTGCTGTAAGAAATGATGAATGGAGGGGATTCTGAGACATATTGGGAAGATCTCTGAGAACGGATACAGAGGAAAGTAAGGAGAACCAGAAAAATAATATACACAATGATAACAAAAATGAACATAAAAAATAGTAAAATGAAACTGGTGAGAAATTCTAAAGACCTTTCATGATCCTAGGGAACAAGGATGAAATCAATCCTCATTTTAAAAAAAAGATAGGTGGGGAGCTATGCGCACAAAATGCTGCACACACAGTTAGTTGTAGTTAATATTTTTATTTATAAGTTCAGTCTGAATGGAAGGCATATCTGAAAATGCCCAATAAGGGGCAGTTAGGTAGCTCAGTGGATAGAAAGGCAAGCCTGGAGATGGGAGGTCCCAGGTTCAAATGTGACCTGAGATACTTCTTAGCCGTGTGACCCTAGACAAGTCACTTAACCCCCATTGCCTTGCCCTTATCATTCTTCTGCCTTGAGCCAATACTTAATATCCACTTTAAGAAGGAAGATGAGGGTTTAAAAAAATGAAAATAATCAATAGAAACCAGAAGACATTTGTAAAAAAGTCAGGGAAAACTCCTTTTGCACAACACTTTATTATTGAAATTGAGTTTGAAGTCATTCGTCCCTTAGAAATGATTAATGGCAAGGAAGGGTTGAAAGGCACATTGGTTATGATTTCTCTTCAGTAACAAAAGACTTTCAGAGGATTTGGTACTGACAGTTTTCAAGATTTAGGATCCAAGAAGTGCATTTTATGTAGTATTTGAAAATGTTCCTCCTCTAATTGGCAGGTGGTCGAATTCCAACTTCTAACTCCTCTATAGAACACGTCTAGAGACTGCAGTTGTCTTTTCTTCCCAAATGCCAAGGGATGTAACTATTCTTGTGGAGGGGAAGTATCATTGGGGAATAAAACGGCAACTGTTTCATGTATTTATTTGTTTTATCACATGACCACAAGCAATTCTGTGCCTTAAATATCCTCATTAAAAAACGTTTAGAGGAGTAGAAATATACTAAGTTGCAGGCTGGTTATAATTTTTAGTATCCTATAAACCAAAGGAAAAGGAATTTTGAAATCTCTCTATTTAGATGGATTGTTTTCAGTCTTGTGTGTGTGTGTGTCCTGGACCTCATTGGCAATCTAATGATGCCCAGGAGCCCTTCTCAGAATCGTGTTTTTAAGCCCATAAAATAAAATAAATGGGATCACAAAAGAAACCCATTGTATTGAAATTCAGTTATCAATTCTTTTAAACCAAGTTCATGGACTCCATGTTAAGAATCCCTTGTTGAGAGCTTCCACTGAGATGGGAAAAAAATATCCAAGCTTTTTTTTTTTTTTTTTTTAATTTTGCAGTCCCTGAAATCAAGGTTGGAGATGTCATGTTGATATGCTCAATAAAAGTGCCAAGAATGATTTAAATACAAAGATTAAAGCATTCCCTTTTGTCCTTGAGTCACTCTGAGGTACGATTGAGTTGTTACATCTGAATGGAGCGGAAGAGAACCCTACAAAGTGACCCCCATCTCTGTCCTTGTGGCTAAGGGACACTCTAGACAGATTTGGCTTTGGGCCCCTTTTTTGCCCAGAAACTTTGCAAATAAGATTGGAGCGTTTTTGTTGTTGTTGTTGTTGTTGTTTTTGGTTTTCACTTTTTAACACTGATATTCCGTTCAGGGGAAGTTTCATAAGAGAGGTTTGTTGTATTCAGTGACCCAATTCTGGCTTATCTTTCTGGGATATCAATAACTCATTCTCCTTGCCCAAGCAGACAAAGCTTTCTACCCATAGTTCTTTTGGGCTTTGATGACAACAAAAGCTCTAGAGAGTGAGGAATTTATCCACCTGAGGCAAATTTCCTGTCCCAAGGTGCTAAGTGGGCACTGGATTTCTGGTTGGTAAAGGTTTATGCAAACAGGAGAAGTGAGAAGTCTTCTGCTCCAGGACAAAAAAGGAAAAAAAAAGGGCCCTGAGGAAGTATCTGAAGCTTTGATCTGTCCTTTTTGCCTTGGGGCAAGGCAAAGGGGCCACAATCTAAACAAGTCTGATCTGTGTATTAAAGTTAAACTCCACTTTCAACAGGCAGGGGCTAGAGGAAGACTAATGACATCAAACACAGCCTTGGGACTTTGCAGCTCTTCAGGGACACTAAGCCCATAATGCAATCCTAGCTCTTAGAAGATTAAACAGGAGCAAAGGAGGAAAAATGGATCTTTTTTTAAAAAGATGGAGTCCAGGTACCTAGCGATGAAAATAAAGCAGCAAGCAGGAGTGTAGCAATGAGATCCCTAGAAGAGTCCTTTTCAACTGTTTTTCCTGCTTATAAATCACTCCAAATGCTACATTCCAGTCTCTCTTTGCTAGCACCACTTATCTCCTGATCTCTGATGCTTTGATTGGTCTTGGATATAGGGAGTGTGACTCATTGAGGAAGGCTTGTACTGTTGAGGAAGATAGCACTTGGCAGGTGTGGCAACAAGCTTTCTGTTTCCATTCATTTCTAGGGAAGCTGACATGGGCTTTGGTGAGTTGCTCCCTTCCATGGGCATGGACCAGTGTCCTTCCTGATAGCCTCAGTTTCTCAGTCTATTCTGTGTCAACAGTCTTGAGACCTCCATTTAGTTATGGAATGATGGATCATTAGTGCTGGGAAGCAATTTACTGCTCCTGGGATAAATGAATGAATGAGTGAATGAAAAGGCATTTATTAAATGCTTACTCTGTGCCAAGCTCTCTGCTAAGTGACAGAGCTACAAGTAGATTAACCAGATAGTCCCTTTTCAGTGGGAGAAACGACAAAAACAAGAAGATTGCAGGTCAGTGATCTTTAGGGTGCGATGGCAAAACAGGTTGAAATAGATTTTTAAATTTAAAAAAAATTTAAATTCATTTACTCTGATTAAAAAAAAACTTCATCTATAAAACCACAGGATTCTCATTTTAGAGTTTAAACAGATTACAGAGGTTATCTAGTCTCTCATTTTACATATGAAGAAACAGAGGCTCCAGAAAGTTTAACTGACCGTTCAAATATCACATAGCAGTGGATCCAAACAGCTAGAATTTGAACCCAAAGCCTCTGAATCCAAACCCAGAGTTCTCTCCCCTCTGCCAGGATGCCCCTATTATCTTGGTCAAGCCTCTCTTTTTGTAGTATACGAAGGTGACAGCAAAAGGGAAAAGGCGATATTTCTAAGGTCTTAGAGGTGGGTAGCTACAGCTAGGCAGTATGGTGCAGAGCTCTGACATGGAGTTCTGAATTCAAATCCTACACCAGACATTTCATAGCTGTGGGACTCAGGGCAAGCCACTTAATTTTGCTTTGCCTCCATCTCTTTATCTGTAAAATGGGAATAAAAATAGCGCTTCCCTCCAAGAGTTATTGTAAGGATCCAGTGAGATTCGTGTGAGATAATGGCATGCAAAACCTTTAGAAAACCTGGAAACTCTCTATAAATTGTCACTATCATTATTGGGGATTGCTCAGTTGTTTTCAGTTGTGTCTGAATCTTCATGACCCCATCTGGGGTTTTCTTGGCAGAGATCCTGGAGTTGTTTGCCATTTCCTTCTCTGGCTCATAACAGATGAGTAAACTGAGGCAAAAAGAATTAAATGACTTGCCCAGGGTCATACAACTTTGTTTTTTTTTAACCCTTACCTTCTGTCTTGGAATCAATACGGTGTATTGGTTCCAATGCAGAAGAGTGGTAAAGGCTAGACAATGGGGGTTAAGTGACTTGCCCAGGCTCACACAGCTGGGAAGTATCTGAGGTCAAATTTGAACCTAGAACCTCCTGTCTCTAGATCTAGCTCTCAATCCACTGAGCTACCCAGCTTCCCCTAGTCACACAGCTTTGAACTGTCTGAGATCAAATTTCAACTCAGGTCTTCCTGTCTGTAGATCCAGCACTCTTCCCCTACACCTCTTAGCTTCCCCATTGGGTATTATAGTTTGGTTTCAGTGACACAGGCATTTATGAGATGGCACGGAGGGCTCTAATCATGATGAGCAACAAGATGAACAAACATAAACAAACTTGGCCTTTTGGGTGCTTTGTTCTGCTACTCTTGTTTGGCTTCTTGCAGCAAACAGCTCTCACCCCAAATTGTACCCGTTCCTCCTTCCACATCCTGTGTGGTTTCTCTCTTTCTTTTAAAGTCAGAGTGAATTAGCTTAAACTTGGTTTTGAGAACGTCCCATCACTAATCCAGCCAACCAGTGGTATCACAAAACCCAGCTAGAAATTGCTCTCTAAGGCAAGTCAGGACCCACAGGTAGAATGTAAGTTTCTTGAGAGTAAGACCAGTTTTCTTTTTGTCTTCTTTTCTCTAGCACCTAAGCCCAGTCTCTGGCACATGTTGTTGCTTAATAAAAGTTTATTCATTGACTGATTGACAATGAGATGAAGTGGGAATTGCCTCTGGAGATGAGCTCAGAGGTTCTGTGTTTGAATTCTGCCGATACCACTGAATTGCAGCCATCTACCAGCATCAGAAGAATATAGGTATTAAAAAGATTGGCCTTGGGGGCAAGTAGGTGGCTTGGCGATTGAGAACCAGGTCTAGAGATGGGAGGTCCTGGGTTCAAATCTGGAATCAGATACTTTCTGTGACCACGGGCAAGTTGCTTAACCCCAACCACCTAGCCCTTACAGCTTTTCTGCCTTGGAATGGATACCTAGTATTGATTCTAAGAAGGAAGATAAGGGTTTGAAAATAAAACTTTTCACAGTTCTGTTAACTTTCCTGTATAGTAAGTACTTCATACATTCTCTCTCTCTTTCTCTCTTTCTCTCTCTCTCTCTGTCTCTCTCTCTCTCTCTGTCTCTCTCTCTCTCTGTCTCTCTCTCTCTCTCTCTCTCTCTCTCTCTCTCTCTCTCTCTCTCTCTCTCTCTTTCTCTCCCCCCCTCTGTCTGTCTTTCTGTCTCTGTCTGTCTCTCCACTCCTGCCTCTTAGTTCATGCTCTGAAGCCTCCCATTGTCCCCCCCCCCAAAAAAAAAAAACCTCTCCAACTTAAAACAGAAGAATTGACAAGCAGAGAGGCCACCAACATGGACAGAGAGGAGAACTTTGTCCCATTCTGTTCAACTGGCTGCCCCCCTGCTTGCCCATGAATCTGTCTTCAGTCTGTCTTTCTTGGATCTCAGCCTCCATGTTCGCCCCCTTCCTGACTCCCTCCTTCCCCTGCAATGTCCACAGATAATTAAAACCTCAGAAAGCAAAACCACAGATGAGGGAAATTACTGTACTATATACACAAGTCCTTTGGAATTGTCTTAGAAAAGTGATGGGCAAACTTTTTAAAGAGGGGGCCAAAGGAAAGGAAATGCTCATCTGTCAGTCTGTTTCTAAGGCAACTCTTTGGAAGTTTCACTGTATTGTATCCTACTTATTGTATTCATCATATTAGGAATAATGTCCCGGGCCTGATAGAACATTTCAGGGACCACATCTGGCCTGCAGTAGTAGTTTGTCCATCACTGTCTTAGATCATTGTATTGCTGAAAATAGCTAAGTCATTCACAGTTGAGCTTCATACAATATTGCTGTTATTATGACAATGTCCTCCTGGTTCTGCTCACTTCATTTTGCATCAGTGCATGTAAGTTTCCTAGGTTTTTCTGAAATCCTCTTGCTCAGTATTTCTTATAGCACAATAGTATTCCATCACCATCATACACCAACAGTGTTTCAGCCATTCCCCAGTTGATGAACATCTCTTCAATTCCCAGTTCTTTGCCATAGGAAAAAGAACTGCCATAAATACTTCTGTACATATAGACTTTTTTTCCTTTCTAAAAAAAATCTTTTAAGGGTAGAGACCTAGTAGTGGTATTGCCGGATCAAGGGGTAGGCATGGTTTTTATAGCCCTTTGGATATAGTTCCAAATTGCTCTCCAGAATGGTTGGATCGGATCACAACTCCACCAACAGTATATTAATGTACTAATTTTCCCACAATCCCTCCAACATTTGTCATTTTCCTTTTCTGTCATATTAGCCAATATGATAAGTGTGAGGTGGTATTTCAGAGTTGCTTTAATTTGCATTTCTCTAATCAATAATGGTTTAGACTGGGGTTTTTTTCATCTGCCTAGAAATAGCTTTGATTTTTTCCTTTAGAAAACTGCCTGTTCATAGCCTAGCCCATCCGAGCTGTGCTCTCTGCTGAAGAGTTTGTGTTCTGGGTACCACACAGCTCACAGGACAGATCTTCTGGAGAGGTGGCTTCCCTAGGTTCAAAGTACCCTTAAAATTGTACCCATGAGTCCTTACTGATGTTTTTTAACTTTCAGTAATCAGAGTATACGTATAGCATAGATATAGGTACAGCACATTCCCAAATACTGGAACCACTTAGGAGTAAATTTTTGAATAACTAAGGAAGAAAGGTTAGCATAGGAACACTAATTTGAGCAGCAACCTTAAGCAAATTAATATTGCCAGTCTTATATGATAGCTAAATCAATGACCTATGCCAGTGATGGCAAACCTTTTTAGAGACCAAGTGCCTAAACTGTAATTCTTATGCTGAATGTGAGCTCCCCACCTTACTCCAGACAGGGAAGGGAGGAAGCACTACCATTGGAATGCTTGACAGAGGGATGGGTGATGTGAGAATTGTTCTAAGGCACACGTGGAGAGGAAGCAGCCCCCTCCGGCATGCTCTGGAACATATGCCATAGGTTTGCCAACACAGACCTCTACCAATATATCATATGCACTAAATTATATACCAGTTACCAACACCAATCAGTAATCAGCTGGAGGATACAATTGATTCAAAACAAAGCTGCTTAGTAAAATGGCATAGCAAGATTAGTAGCAATAGAACTTAGCCCCTACTTACCTGGGGCATAGTCTCCCCAAAATATACCCAGTGACAAGGAGGAAGATGGCTCCAAGTACAGAGGCACAAAAATAGGGACCACAAGTGGCCAGGAGAAAACTGGGCATGAAGGAAACCTATGTGGCCAAGGTATTTATTACAAGGAAGGGCAACTCATGCCTCTGATGCTGCTAGGCTGCAAAATGCCTTCACACTATTCCCAATGGTCTTTGATTCAGACTATCAGATGCTTTTCTCATTACTATTTCTTCAGTGCCATTTCCACTTCATCTCTAACCTTATCTAGGACTACAGTTTTACAGACTGAATGTAATGGCTCCACACTCCCTGAAGGCGAATGAGTTTGTTATGAAAATATTTACAGACTTCTTCCATTTTTGTATCTGTTTCTAGTCATCCTGTTTTCATCTTTAAACACCACTGGAAGATCCTTTAACTTACTGGATCTCTAAGAAGGCTTTCTTTAGACAATTTCCTCCTCCATTCTTTCTCCCTTTTGTTATGAGGTGATACTGATCACAATATTCTACCGTACTTCTCCAAAGGCTTTTACAAATGATTTCATTAAAAAAACATATTTTTAAACCCTTACCTTCCATCTTAGAATCAATACTCTGACTTGGTTCCAAGATAAAAGAGCAGTAAGGGCTAGGCAAATAGGAGTTAAGTGACTTGCCCAGGGTCACACAGCGAGGAAGTGTCTGAGGCCAGATTTGAATCCTCCTGTGTCTACCTGGCTCTCTATCCATTGACCTACCTAGCTGCCTCCTACAAAAGAGTTTATACTGTAAACCAGTGTGGCCTTTGGCAACCACATCTGTCCATCTTTCAGGAAACCAAACCCACCCAAAAAAGTCCCAAACCTGAGAAATTAAAGAAGATCAGTCTCTCTATATCAGTGATTCCCACCAAAGTGGGTGCCACTGCCCCCTGGTGGGTGCTGAAGTGATCTAGGGGAGTGGTGATGGCCACAGGTGCATTTGGGAGTGGTGAATAACTGTAAGGGGGTGGTGATAGTATGTGACAGGGGGCGCTAAGTAATATTTTTTCTGGAAAGGGGGCGGTAGGCCAAAAAAGTTTGGGAACCACTCTTCTATATCTATCTGCAAGTGTTCGTTCTCTCCCATTTAATTTCCATACACAGCAGAAAACAACAGATTTTATCTCAAAGAAAGGAGGCAGCTGGGATAAAAAGTCAGAAATCTGTACCTGGCCACCTGTGTAATCAATTCCCCCCCAAATAGCAATAAAAACTGATATTTAGAGGAGCACTTTACATAGAGTAGCTCATTTGTAGCTCCCTCCCTCATAACAAATAACTCCAAGTTGGGTATTATTATTATTAAATTATTTCTCTCCTGCCTGCTGGGCTCTGGGCTTACACTTCTCTCACTTGCCCAGCCAATGATGGCAGTTTAGTTTGGGCGCACTGGGTCAGCAGCCAAGTTATACCCCGGTGTCAGTGACCAAGAGAAATAAGAAGAGTGCAGAGTGATGAAAATCATCATCTGATCTTGAGGGCTATGTTTTTGCTGATTTAGAGCTTTGCCAAATGTAGGAATAGCTCAGGAGTAAAATCCTGAATAGCCAAGGAAAAAAGATTAGCATAGGAGCATAAATCTGGCCTGCAATTTTAAGCAAATTAGTATTGTTAGTCTAATATTATAGCTAATTCAATTACCTGTACCAATGAGAGATATTGATGGAGGACGTACTTGTATTGATTAGTTCCACAAATATATTCATCTAATCACCCTTTTGCCAGAGACCTGATAATACCTACTGTGAACAAGAGATGACATGGGCATACTTGGAAGTTGGCTTATTTATTCATAGATTATTAATTATTGTTGTTCAGTTGTTTTTCAGTCGTGTCTGATTCTTTGTGATCCTCTTTGGGGAAGTCTTGGCAAAGATATGAAGTGGTTTGCCATTTCCTTCTCTAGCTCAATTTGCAGGTGATGAAACTGAGGCAAACAAGGTGAAGTAACTTTCCCAGGATCACATAGCTCTTGAAAGGCAATCGCTGTCTAGTTTTTGTCCCTCCTTTATGGAGTGCCTGTTCTATAGTAAACACTGAAAAAATGTTTGTTGATTGGAAATTGCAATGAATTGAACCCAGAGTCCAGGCTCCTTGGCTTCCCAAACACCAGAGCCCAGGTCAATTGTTCCCTGGGGCCATCTTTCTTATAGGAAATGACATTATCTGGAGGGAACCTTCTTTATTTTCAAACCCTGAATTTGAGGCTTATCATTCACAGAGTTACTTTCTCTTCCCTGCAGTGATTACAGATAAAATGAAAAGCAGAACTGAAAGACCAGGGACTCCCATAAAGGTCTGAATTTGATTTGGATCCAGTACCTAAGGAAATAAGGGGGAGGAATTCGCTTGCCAACTCCTTGGCAGCAACCCTTCGTCCTTGTAGTATCAGGTTTAATCAGTAGTGACAGTGTTCAATTGAATTCGGATGCCTTACCTATATTTCCAAAACAAAAACAAAAAGAAAAATCAACCCAGTCTTGTGTAAAGGATAAAAGATAGCTCCTGTTCTGTTTTATATTTAAAAAAAAAAAGATTCTGGTTACTGTATTTGTTGTACAGCCTCTCCCTGGGCTTGGGCATGACTTTGGCCTGAATGACATTAGTAAACTATTTCCTGGAATGTCAAGGGCCTCAATTGCCCTGTCAAAAGAGACTCTTCTTTCAGGGGTTGTGGAGAGAGAGAAAGCTCACATTGCATTCCTGCTCTGTTATTATAAGTTGTGCTTTGGCAAGGGCTAAATTCGTCTGGGATAATTTGCATATGTCCAATGAGAGTGATCTATGGCTCTAGGGAGGTTTTCAAGATTGCATGACTGCACTGTGTAAGTATCTGATTTTTGGGGGGGGAGGGAAGAGGGTTTTGTTTCTTTTTTTTTTTTTCTCCCTCATCCTCAGCCTCATTTCTCAGCTCTTCTCCCCCCAGGCTAACGTGTCCACATGCTGAGTGCATAAAGCTGACCATCCTGCCTCTGTGGCTCCCAATCTCATTAGTCAAGAGGACCAGAAGTCTGCATGGGGAGACTGAACAGGTTATTTCAAAGCCAGGTAGAGCCTCAGACCTTCCTGTCGGAAAAAAGCACATTCTCTCTTCTTCTTCTTCTTCTTTCCCCCACCTCTCGGCTTTACTGAAGGAACAGCCAGGGGAGTCAGCTCTTTGGCTTTCACTTGTGGTCAAAGGCAGAGCTAAATTTCTGCTTTCTAGTTTGTGAATGCCCCGAGTTAGAGGCTTCAATTCCATCTCTCTCTGGATGCCCGACTATAGTTTTAGCTGCCCACATCTGGCCTCAGTGTTAACCCAATCTGTGCACTCCTGCTGTTGGTTTCATTTGTTTGTGCCCACCACAGTGTGGCATCCTGGGAAGACTGCCTGACCCAGAGCCAAGTCCTACAGCTTGGGTGTGAATCTTGCCTCTATTATTTAATAGCCAGGAGATTTTGAGCAAAAGCCATTTTATTTTTGGAGAATGAGAGTAGTGGTGTTTAATTACCTCAAAGAGTTGCTAGAAAGAAAGCAAAAACTTCCATGTACTGTAGAAGTGTGAATAATTAAGAATAATAATAGTAATTTTACTATCAAAATTTACTGCTCATGATAGCAAATTATTATAAAAATTTACTATCAACAAGTCATTTTACTACTTAAGTTGACTCTATTACTACTAATTGCAATTTTATTATAATTTATTTTTATAGCAATAATTTATTTATTTATGATAATTGATTCATTATGGAACAATAGTTTCATGTCTCATAGTACTAATATTTTTTCTAATACTAGTACTAATATTATTTCTAATAATAGAAATTTGTTACTATTTATTAGTAGCAATAATAATTTTTATTATTTTATTTATTACCAAGAATTTGTTTAATTATTAGTATTTTATTTATTACCAATAATTTGTTTGATTATTAGTATTTTATTTATTACCAATAATTTGTTTGATTATTAGTATTGTATTTATCACTAATAATTTGCTTGATTATTAGTATTTTATTTATTGCCAATAATTTGTTTGATTATTAGTATTTTATTTATTTATTATGAATAATAGTTTTATCTATTTATAATAATCTATTATTTATTGCTAATAGTAATTTTTATTTTATTGATTGCTAATAATTATTAGTAAATTTTTATTTATTATGAATAATAGTTTTATTTATTTGTGATAATAGTAATGTATTACTAAAAACAAATTTGTTACAAAAATTTTATTTTTATTAATGATATGTATTTATTATTAATTTGTTTATCATTAATAATAGTAATTTTACAATAAAATTTACTACCAGTAGTAATTTTACTACTTAGTGTTATTTTAAAAATTTACTAACAATTAATATTATTATTGCTAACATTGATGTAGCACTTACTATGTGCTAACATTGTATCAAATACTTATTATAATAATTTACTATTATTTATATATTTTTACTATCATTATGTATAATGATTTACTATTACCTCATTCAATCCTCACAACAACCCTGGGAGGGAGGTGCTATTATTATTCCCATTTTACAGATAAGTTAACAAAGGCAGACTTGCCCAGGATCATATAACTAGGAAGTGTCTGAAGTTGTATTTAAACTCAGCTTCTCCTAATTTCAGGTCCAGGGTTGTATACAACCATGCCTTATTACTCTACATATTGCTTATTAAAAAAAAGAAATAAAAGAAAAAAGTTAAGAACTGGTTAAGTTTGGGGGCAGCTTGGTGGCTGGGTAGATTAAGTATCAGCCCAGATATTGGAGGGCTTGGGTTCAAATTTGACCTCAGACATTTCCTAGTTGTTTGACCCTGGGCCAGTCACCCGACTCCCATTGCCTAGCTCTTACTACTCTTCTGTTTTGGAACCAATACACAATATTGATTCTAAGATAGAAGAGAAGAAGGAGGAGAAGGAGGAGGAGGGAATGGAGGAAGAAAAGGAGGGGGGAAAGGGGAGGAGGAGGAGGAGAAGAGGAGAAGAAGAAAAGAAGAAGAAGAAGAAGAAGGAGGAGAAGGAGGAGGAGGAGGAGGAGGAGGAGAAGAAGTTATCCTAAAATGAGGGTCTTATTCCCTCATTTTACACATTAGGAAACTGAGGCACAGAGCTGAAATGAATCCCTAGAGATCACATAGGCTTAGATTTGGTCCCATATGTCCTAAAGTCAGAGCTTTCCATGACCATCGAAAGAGTTACATGGTCTTTTCTGAGGTCCTACTTGGGCTTAGAGCTCATCTTGACCCTCCTTTTCTTTCATTCTTGGGCTGTCTCTCTTCTTCTTATCCTTTCTCACATGTGCAAATGTGAGCATTTTAGGCTCGAAGATTCAGTGCTGGGAGGAACCTTATTGATCGATGCTCTCATTTCTCCCTGTATTCTTCCTTAGCAATCTTATTCTTTCCCTGGGGACTGAGGAACAGCTAGTCATCCCAAATGGCTGGAACAAGGAGTGTGTGAAACAGGTGAAGAAGGCTTTAAACGCCAGGACGAAGGAAATGATATTTTGTACTGAAGACAGCAAAGTTGATGAAGCTTTGAGCAGGGGAAGAAAACGGAAAGGGAAATTGAGTAAGCATTTATATAATGCCTACTGTGTGCCGGGCAGCTAGGAGGCAGATAGTCAGGTCTAGAGATTCCAGGTCCTGGGTTCAAATCTTGTCTCAGACACATACTAGCTGTGTTGTGACCTTTAGCTAATCATTCAGCCTTGTTTGCTTCAGTTTCTTCTTCTATAAAATGAGTTGGAGAAGGAAATGACAAACTATTCCAGTGTCTTTTCCAAAAAAAAAAAAACAAAACCAAATGGGGTCATGAAGAGTTTGGCACAATTGAAAAGCAACTAAACAACATGTGCTGGGTATTTTGCTAAGCATTTTCTAATATTTTCCCTAATGTAGAGAGACACGATCAGGTGTATATATTAGGAAGATTATCCTGGTAGTGACGTGAGAGATACATAAGAGAGATGCAGCACATCTTTGCTTTACACACACACACACACACACACACACACACACACACACACACACGCATATATGTATGCTACAAGGAAGGATTTGGGAATGATAATACATTAATGAAAAATAAAACATGGAAGACAATATTCTTGGGAAATATAACAAGAATGTACTCAAAAGTATCCTTAAAAAATCTTCACCATCACATTTTAACTTTGATTCTAAGATGAATGATTTCATATGTTTTAAAAAATATTAAAAGAGCTTATTAAGAGGGGACAGCTAGATGGCTCAGTGGATAGAGAGCCAGACTTGGAGATGGGAGGTCTTGGGTTTAGAATCAATACAGAGTATTGATTCTAAAACGGAAGGGGAGGGTTTAAAAAAATACACGAGGAGGGGGCAGCTGGGTAGCTCAGTGGATTGAGAGTCAGGCCAAGAGACGGGAGGTCCTGGGTTCAAATCCGGCCCCAGACACTTCCCAGCTGTGTGACCCTGGGCAAGTCACTTAACCCTCATTGCCCACCCTTACCACTCTTCCGCCTATGAGCCAATACACAGAAGATAAGGGTTTAAAAAAATACATCAGGAGAAGGAAGAGAGAAGATGAAGACATGGAAAGCAGCTAGGGGGCTATTTTAACAGTCTGGTCAAGAAGTAAGAGTCCTTGAACTAGGGGTAATGGCTAAGAGAGTGGAGAGAAAAAGATGGATGTGAGGGATGTAGAAAAGGGCAAATTACGAGTTCCTGGCAATTGACTGGATGTGAGTGAGAGAGAAGTGTCTCAGACTTGTATATACATCTAGAAAGTTTCTTCTATCCTTTCCGGTCTGTAGTTCTGAAGAGGAACCCTAAGGATCTGACCTCTTAATAACAGGCTAAAAGCAGATGCCACAAGGTGGGTGGGAGCGGTGATAGGGGGCCAGCTGCAGAGTGGAATTCACCCCTGGGGATGTACTCTCCAAGTCAACAGGGCAGAATGAAGAAAGCCTCAGGTCACTCTTCTTGTTTGGTTTTTGAGATCTAGTAAGGAAAGGAGTCTGAGAATATGTTTCTTTAATTCAGTTGCAAGAGGGCACAGGGCACCTGGCGGGGTGGCGGGATCATATGTACAACCCCCCACAGCCAGTGCAATCTTCTATCAGAGAGGGGGAACGGGGATCATTTCAGCTGGGCCAGTTCAGATCTCCAAATTCCTGCTGGCAAACAAACTATGGAAGAATTTCAGCTGTGACATCACACTGACAAAGCCCACCGAGGAAGGTTTTTCCAGCCTTGGAAAAAAAAAAAGCTGGGGATCAAAATACACAAATCACAGATGTTTTCAGATGCCAGGGAATCAGTGGGATTTCCATCGAGCACCATCTCCGGCTTACCATCGATTCCTTTGACCCTAGGAAGAAAGGGGAAAAAATGCTGTTTACATCGAAGCTTTCCACAATCTGTCAAAGGAAACCCCTGTGTCACTCCTGATGTGAAATTCAGCCTTTGTTTATGTCAGTGGGAACAGCGAAGGAGGGAGGATGACTCAGTGTAATGGCATTCCAGTGCCCCTGAAGAATTTAGGAAGCTGGAGAAAAGGGGAAAATGGAAAGAGCTCTCACATTTGAAATGAGATAGCTACCACCCTGGTAGCCCCTGTGCTGCAGGGATGGGATGGGGTTGGGTGGAAGGAGGGGTTAAGGGCCAGGGAAAGAGGGGGGGGGTTCCCTTCTCTTTGCCAGAGAATCTTTTGTAATTAATAAAAAGTAATTGCCCCCTTCCCCTCTGAAATCTTTCCTTGGGGGAAGCACAACTTTTATTTATGAGAGTAACATCTGCCTTGTTGCCTGAACTAACAATGCCTTAAAAGTATCAGAGAAAAATGCTCCCTTCACGATTCAGTCTTTTTGAGCATTTGAAGGTCCTACTTTTAGGAGATCAGAGGTCGGGCTTGTGTTCCTGGAGCATTGTGCCTGGAGGACCCCTTTCCTGCTTGCCACATATCCTCTGGGACATGTTACTGGGCTGAATTCTAAGCATCAGTCAAACTGGCCTGGCTATTCCTCATACACACACTCAATTTTCCATCCTTTGCCCGGGCTCTCCTCCATGCCTAGAATACACTGCTTGCACACCTAGATTCTTCAGATATCACCTCCTATCCTTTCCCTACTTCCCCAGCTGCTGAGGCTTCTCCTGATTCAGTATTTCTCTTTTTTATATATACTTACTCTATGTTTGCACACAAAGTCACCCATCTCCCCCACTCCATAGAATGCAAGCTGTCTGAGGTCAGCTGGGGATTCTCACAACAAAGAATTGAGAATTTTAAAGTAAAAATGTGACTGCTCAGAGGCTAGCCTCTTCCCTAGTCGGAATATATAACTTGTAGAATTATCCCCCTTGAGAAAGGACCTACTTGTACAAAAATATTTATAGCAGCTCTTTTTGTGATGGTAAAGAATTGGGAATGGATGGGATGTCTATCCATTGGGGAATGGCTGAACAAATTGTAGTATATGCTAGTGATGGAATACTATTGTGCTTTAAGGAATGATGATCAGGAAAATTTCAGAAAAAGCTGGAAAGATCTGTATCAGTGGTTCCCAAACTTTTTTGGCCTACGGCCCCTTTCTAGAAAAAATATTACTTAGCGCCTTCTGGAAATTATGAAACTATTTATTGAACTCAGAATAGAATGTAATACAAAAAAAGTGTGGCCATCACCGCCCCCCTGGATCGCTGCAGCACCCACCAGGGGGCGGTGGCACCTACTTTGGGAATCACTGATCTATATGAACTGATGCAAAGTGAAATAAGCAGAACCAAGAGAACACTCAATACAGTGATCCAATGTGAAAGACTTCGCTACTCTCAGCAACACAGTAATCCAGGACAATTCTGAAAGACTTATGACAAAGAATGTTATCCACCTCCAGAGAAAGAATTGTTGGAGTTGGGATGTGGATTAAAGCAGACTATTTTTACATGAGTTTCCTCATGTTTTTATTTTGGGGTTTTGGTTTCATACAAGTATTCTCTTACAACAATGACCAATATGGAAGTATAATTTGCATGATTATACATGTATAACCCAGATCAAATTGCTTACCATCTCTGAGATGGGGGAGATGAGGAAAGGAGGGAGATAATTTGGATATTGTAATTTTGGAAAAAGTATATTGCAAATTGTTATTACATGAAATTGGGAAAATAAAATATCTTTAAAAAAATACCCCTCTAGATTTTTTATTTACTTTTACTCACTTCTCTCATTTTCATAACAAAGAGCTGAGAATTTTAAAATCAAAATGTGACTGCTTAGAGCTTAACCTCTTCCCTAGTCAGAATATATAAATTAGAAAAGAAAAAAAAGATACAATTCCTGCCTGCAAATTACAGGAGGCTTAAAAAGCCCTGGAGCTTATCTTGGGTTTGGAGCCACCTGCCTTGGGATAACATTGCCCTTTTCCCCACACACATTGGACCCAGGGTCTGATAGGTAGATGACACCACATAGAAGAAAATTGGGCTCCACCTAAGAATTGGAAGCTAGTTCTAAGAAGCAATATCTCCATTGGCATGGGATAGAACAAACTAGAAACCAGGGAAAAGAAAAAAAAAACTAGATACAAGGAAAGGCAACTTCAGAGATCTCTCTATAAGGATAACCACCCTGAGTTAAAAATAAATCAATGTCTAAAGGAAACTTCATGAGGACATTATGGAGGGAGAAAAGGACTTCCAGGAAGTAGAAGGGAGTTTGCCCTTTGGCCACATATACTCTCAAGCTTTAGCCATCCTTCTGAAGCTTAAGATCTGCAAGGGGAGACCCCCATTCCCTTCCAGTTTGGTGGAGTTTCTATAATAACTATTCTTGCTATGTCAACTAAGTAAATATCTTTTCTAAAAGTGAATTAAATCTGGCTGATAATACACAAGGAACACACTGGTAAGGGCACATGGTCACTAGTACCAGAAATCATCCTCAGGCTACCTCTAGAATACTGAGAGGAGAGTAGGAGCATCAATCACCCTTTGGGGGTCCATTGCTCTGATGCAGAAGGTCCTCTGACTCTAGAGCTAGTTCTCGTTTCTTTCCACTATATTTCCTTCCTATGCAATATGATTTAGTAAATATGAAGGACCTACATTGTGCTTGTAGAAGCATTTATAATGACAACATCAAAATCATGCTTGCCTCCAAAGAGGCAACATTCTCCTGGGTATGGTGTGGGTTGATGGGGGAGGTGATATTTCATTATGTGAAACTCACGAGGCCATACAAAGAAATTTGGGGAGGAATAGAGTTTGAACAACTGGAGGGATAAAGAGGGAGAATGACTTCCTCCAAGAAATGGACAATAATAGACAGCTTATTGTCAGAAATAACTTCCAATTTATATCCAAAATCTAGTAATCTCTTCCATTTATATAAAAACTTTAAAATATTTTCATGTTTCATTTCATTTAGAGGGGAGGGAAGGAATAAATGTCTACTAAGTGCCAGGCACTATGTAAAGTGCTTTACAAGTAATGATGATGACAGCTAATATTAATACAGAAATTACTATGTGCCAGGCACTATTTTAAGTGCTTTATAATTATTATATCATTTGATCTTTGCAGCAAGCCTGAGAGATAGGAGTCATTATTATCCTCATTTTTCAGATATGTAAACTGAGGCAAGTTAAGTGCCTTGCCCAGGGGTCACATAGCTAGTGTCTTGAGGCAGAATTTGAACTCAAGTCTTCTTGATTCCTGCATGGGTGCTTCATCTACTGTACCACCTTATTTTTATCTCACTTGATTCTCACAACAACCCTGGGAAATAGGTACTATTGTTTTGTTCAATTATTTCAGTTATGTTCAACTCTTTATAACCCCATTTTGGGTTTTCTTAGCAAAGATCCTGGAGTGGTTTGCCATTCCCTTCTCTAGCTCATTTTATGGATGAGGAATTGAAGTAGGGTTGAGTGACTTGCCCAGGGTCACAAAGAAAATATATTGGAGTGGTTTGCCATTTCCTTTTCCAGCTCATTTTGTAGATGAGGAAACTGAGGCAAACAGGGTTCAGTGATTTGTCTGGGGTCATCCTGCTAGTAAGTGTCGGGCCACATTTGAACTCAGGAAGAGGAGTCTTCCTGAATCCAGGTCCCTTGTATTACCTAGCTGCCTAATAATCATAATCCCTAGCATTTTTACAGCACTTAAGTTTTGCAAAGCACACTTTGAATGTACTATCTTATTAGATCCTCACAATTATCTCAGGAATGTTATTCTCCTCATTCCTCTCAGAGGGTGCCCCAGACTTCCTCTACCTTGCTCCACCTTTTCATTCTGAAAAAGCTTATTTTCTTTTGGAATTCAAACCTGAGATCTTTCCCCCAGAATGGATTGGCTCCTCCCTGAAATTCCATTTAAGGAGCATCCAGGCCAGCTATGTCACCATCCTCTGAAGCACTCTGGACTTTCTCTATCATGCCCCTGCGTGGTCTTCCTCTCCAATCCTCCTCAAAGCTTCTTTTTAAGAGCGCTCTTCCCTCATTAGAATGTAAACTCCTCCGGGGCAGGTGCTATCTTTCTTTCTCCTTTGTAGCCCAGTGCTTGGCACGGTGCCTGACAGGTAGAGGGGACTTAATAAATGCTTGTTGAAGGGCTTTTTATTATCTCCATTTTACAGATGAGGAAACTGAGGCTGAGAAAGATTAAATGACCCACCCAAGGTCACTCACGTAGGAAGTTTCTGAGGCTACATTCGAACTCCAAGCCCAATACTTCATCCATGCATTCCCTGGTAGGTATATGTAAAGTGGTTTGCTTATTCTAAAGTGCAAACAAATACTAAATACTCTAATTAGAATTACCCTTTTAAGAATAAGGTAACAGAGGGCAGCTAGGGGGCTCAGCGGATTGAAAGTGATGGCTAGAGATGGAAGGTCCTGGGTTCAAATGTGGCCTCAGGGGGGCAGCTGGGTAGCTCAGTGGATTGAGAATCAGGCCTAGAGATAGGAGGTCCTAGGTTCAAATTCAGCCTCAGACACTTCCCAGCTGTGTGACCCTGGGCAAGTCACTTGACCCCCATTGCCCACCCTTACCACTCTTCCACCTAGGAGCCAATACACAGAAGTTAAGGGTTTAAAAAAATGTGGACTCAGACAATCCCTAGCTGTGTGGCAATGGGCAAGCCACTTAACCCCCATTGTCTAGCCCTTACCTCTCTTCAGCCCTGGAGTCATTGCACGGTACTGATTCTAAGACAGAAGGTGAGGGTTTAAAAAAAAAAAAAGAAGGTAAAGGCTGTTCAGAGGAGTAAGTGATTTCTAGGTCTCTGAGATGGTCAGCCTCAGAGCTAATATGGAGTTTAAGCCTCCTGAGGGCAGGGACTCATCTTTGTTTTCTCAGCACCTACCCAGAATTATGCTTGGATCAGAGTCAATGTTTATAAATCAAGGAAACAAGGGCTAGAAATCAGGTCTCTGGTGACCATGTCCAGCACTTCTCCAAACTAACTCGACCTGGATGCCCCTCATCCCTAACTCAGTTTGCCTAAGACGACTCCAATTTTCTTCCTTCCCTTCTCTGATGATCTCTCAGAAGTGAAACTGCTTATTATAACCTGAAATGACAAGATGATTAAACTTGACCTAATCGCCACATCCTCTCCTCTCTGATTTGCTGTACAGCTCTGGATGGCTTCATTATTCCTGACAGGTGACTTTGGGAAAGCCTCCTGTAAAGACAAATGCGTTTGACAGGGGGATCATGCTTTGTTACTCTGGATTATAATAACTCACCATCCCTCCCCATCTTGATCTTGGATTCTAGCATGATTTTTATATCACAGGAAGCAGGGAAAAATTGGGTTGAATAAGCCCTTTAAAATTAAGTAGTATCAAGTGTCATTGACTTAACTGAGCCATAAGATTTGTTTTTGTTTTTTTTTTAGGAAGATAATTTGTTTGTTGTTGTTACTGTTGATGTTGTTTTGGGAGGCCAGGCAGTACAGTGGATAGAGCCTTGGGCTTGGAGTGAGAAAGACTCAACTTCTTGAGTTCAAATCTGGCCTCAGACATTTACTAGTTGGGAATTTATATTATCCCTGCACCTCAGTTTCTTCATCTACAGAATGAGCTGGAGAAGGAAATGGCAAATCACTCCAGTCACTTTTCCAAGAAAACTCCAAATGGAGTCACTAAGAGTTGGGCATGACTGAAATGATTCAACAATAAAATTTTGGTTTTTTTGGAAGACATTCTGTTTTGTTTTTAACCCTCATCTTCTGTCTTAGAATTGATTATACTTGATATATAATGTATAACATTATTATATACAATATATAATATGATAATAAATAATTGATATAATAAGTATCAGTTTCAAGGTTTCAGAAGAGTAGCAAAGGCTAGGTAATTGTGGCTAAGCCACTTGTCCACAGTCACACAGCTAGGAAGTGTCTAAGGCTACATTTGAACCCAGGACCTTCTGTCTCTAAACTTGGCTTTCTATATACTCTGAGCCATGTAGCTGCACCTAGGAAGGCATTCTTTATTATAAAGATGTTTTATTTACCAATTACATAAAATAACAAATTTCACATAAGTTTTCCATAGTTATATCATCCAGATTGTCTCCCTCCTTTCTCTCTCTGTTCCTGGCAAACAATTTGATCTGGGTTATACATGTATTTTCCTGCAAAACATATTGTTCATTTTTTAAGAGAATAATCATATAAGACCAAAAACCCAAATAAAGAAGTGCAAAATCTTCCTTCCAACTCCAGCAGTTCTTTCTCTGGAGGTGGATAGCATCCTTTGTCATAAGTTCCTCAGAATTGTCCTGGATCATTGTATTGCTGAGAGTAGCTAAGTCTATCACAGAGGATCATTCCATAATATTGCTGTTACTGTTCTCCTGGTTCTGCTCACTTCACTCTGCATCAGTTCATGAAGGTCTTTCCAGCTCTTTCTGAAATCATCTAGGAAAGCATTCTTAAAACTCAACAAAACCTATAAGAAATTGATATTTGGACCACCATTGAGATTGTCTTATGTATGGAAGGAAATCCTAGAGACATTTAGGACCAACAATAATATTCTAAAACAGATTTGACCATCATTCCTCCATTTAAAAAGCTTCAATGGTTCTCTAGTAACTCTAGGATAAATTGGGAAATCACCAACCTAGAACCTACCTTTAGAGTCTTATTTTGACTTTACTCCCCTTCTGAACTTCCCCACTCCAGTCAAACTAGTCTGATAAGCTTTTCTTGATAGATAACTTTTCATTTCTCATTTTTTGTACCTTTATAAAAGTGAGAGCAGCTAAGTGTCTCAGTGGATTGATATCCAGTCTAGAAATGGAAGGTCTGAATTCAAATTTGACCTCAGATACTTCCTAGTTGTGTGATCCTGGGCAAGTCACTTAACCCCCATTGCCTAGCCCTTACCATTCTTCTGCCTTGGAACTAAAACACAGTATTGATTCCAAGACAGAAGACAAGGATTAAAAAAAAATAAATTAAAAAGGCTCCTTCTTTCATCTTTAGCTCCTTAGATTCCCCTGGGGTCTTCAAAACACTATTCAGAGGCTACTTCCTACTTGAAGTCTTTTTAAGGTCCCTCCAGTTATTGGTGATCTTTCCCTTTTGAAACTGGTTTGGGCTTACATACATGCCTATATTCAGCATTCTTCCACACTCCCCTCCCTTTGCTGAAGGTACGTGTCTTGAGAGGAGGCCAATGCTTCTCACATATTAGAACTTCATAAATATCTATCCAATGGGATTGAATTGACAGGATAATTATAGTTGGCCAGTATAACTAGTTAACTATTATATTATCCCTCTAAATAGTGTAACTAGAAATCCTTCTGGAGTTACCTTTCTCTCTCTTTTTTTTTAACCCCTCACCTTCTGTCTTGGATTCAACACTGTGTATTGGTTCCAAGGCAGAAGAGTGGTAAGGCTAGGCAATGGGGGTGAAGGGACTTGCCCAGGGTCACACAGCTGGGAAATGTCTGAGGCCGGATTTGAACTTAGGATCTCCCGTCTCTAGGCCTGGCTCTCAACCCACTGAGCTACCCAGCTGCCCCCAGGTACCTCTCTTCTGAGTGAGGCAGCTGATAGATTTTTATTTGGTTTTGCTTTGCAAGTTCCAAACTGGACCCAGTTAGATGAGACCATGTAGGTATGGCAGGAGGTGGCTCTGGGGAATGAGACAGACTGACTGTCAAACACCCACTGAGTCAGAGGACCTGTCTGAATGTCCTGACCACTCATCAGCCCTACCCCTCTTACATGTGGACAGAGTACCTGTAGCAACTCAATCCTCTTCTGGGGTTTGGCTTTCCCTTTCCAAACAACTCACTCCCTGCTTTATTCATGGGAACGTGGCTTTCATTAGAACACCTGGTCTAAGCGACCACACGATGGCTGCCTAGATTATGTTCCCCTCAGAGCCTGGGCTACTGAGCAGATCACAGTTTTACTACGAGGGGTGTGTGATCGTCATTTCATTTCGGCGTTTACAAAAGTTCAATATGATCACACCTATCGCTCAAAAGCCTTTAGTACAACTGAGTCAGGCAAGGTAGCTTTCATGTCCCCAAAGAAGAATTTGCTCTCTTCTCTTTCTCATTTTATGGCATAAACATTAACTGAGATACAACACATGACTTTGGATGTGTTTATTGCTTTCCAAAACCAGAGAGAAGCAGGGAGTCGCAATCCCAGTTACATATGGAACCCGCCTTTAGGAGATTCAGCAAAATACAGGGCCACAAAGCATGAGGAGGTGGGAGCTGCCTGCAGATGGACAGTCTTTTTGCCTGCTAGATTCTCTAAGCTCTGAAAGAATTTGAGACTTTATCTCTATATACTTTTTTTTAAACCACTGAATCATTTTAATTTTCTAACTTTAAACCCTTAACTTCTGTGTATTGGCTCCTCGGTGGAAGAGTGGTAAGGGTGGGCCATGGGGGTCAAGTGACTTGGCCAGGGTCACACAGCTGGGAAGTGTCTGAGGCCAGATTTGAACCCAGGACCTCCTGTCTCTAGGCCTGACTCTCAATCCACTGAGCTACCCAGCTGCCCCCTATCTCTATATAATTTGAGACTTTATTTATTTGAGGACTGACTGCCCAGAGAGCCATGGATGCTGACCTTAGGAAAATGTAAAGGTTCTCTAGGAAATCTTTAAGGGTTCTTTTAGGTCAATGTGGCAAGTATCCTACCCTCTCCACAGAGGGAGAAGGGAGAGGGGGAAAGAAAGCCTCAACCAAGGCAGCAAATAGGATTCATTCAGGGAGGACGTAATTTGTGCGCGAAACGGCCTCATTTCCCTGATTCAGGATGCTTCTCGGCCACTCTTGACCTCCCGACCAATGCCCACGGCATCATGCCTGCATCTCCTGCTGGCACTGCTGCCCTTTGCTCTGCTTTTCTCCTTGTTCTTCCTGTCTCCTACCTCTAAGTCCCATTCCTCGAAGCCAGGGTCTGGGGCTCTCTGGGCAGTCAGCCTTCAGATAAAGTCTTAAATCTTCTCAGAACGTAGAGACTCCTAGGAAAAAAGTGTCTCTGTTGAGTCAGCCGCCTCCACCCCTAGTTCCGCGTCTGTGCGTTGGGCTGATGCTTCTCAAGGTGGTTCCATGTATAAATAGATTTGAAAGCTCTTATTGTTTTTATGATGGATATTGAAATGTCAAGTGTGGACCAATGGAAGGAATGTTGGGTTTAGAGTCCCAGGCTCAGAATTCAATCCTATGCTGTTGCTTATTAATTGTGCGACCATACATGCAGATTCATCCCTACCTCTTGCCTTTACTTTCCTCGTGATGGAATGGAAAGGTCGGACCAGATGATCTCTAAGGTTCCTTCCAGCTCTGATTCTGTGATTCAAAATCACTTCACAAATGTGCCGTTAGTGTATTTTTAAAAGTCAGCCAATACTGAACCCATCATTTACTTTGCTCCTTCAATATATTCTTTTTTTAACTTTTATTTTAGACACTGTTTATTGGTTCCAAGGCAGAAGAGTGGTAAGGGCTAGGCAACTGGGGTTAAGAGACTTGCCCAGGGTCACACAGCTAGGAAGTGGCTGAGGCCAAATTTGAACTTAGGACCTCCCGACCCCAGGCTTGGCTCCCTATCCACTGAGCCACCTAGCTGCCCTACCTCCAATAGAGTCTCAAGTTCATTGATGTGGGTACTTTCTCTGATGATATTTATCACTATCCATCCCAATATCCTTATTCTAGGTTGCTCTTATTGATGTCTTCCTATATATCCTCCATCGGGAGCGTTCTCAATCTGTGGTGGGGGGCTCCTGGCATTGTGAAATTGTTAGGGTACCAATGGAGCTCACGAGCTCTTCATCAGTTTGTCCTTGCTCTTGTCACATGAGCAGTTGACTTTTTCCCATTCTCTTGCATAATTCTCGATGGGGAAGATGATATAGGCTACTCATACACGCTTATATCCCTTCCTACTGCCCCTGGAATGGGCTGATACTTGAATTCTCTTCTTTAATAGGCAACTGATGACACCTAGAGCTAAGCCAAGAAAACACCCTTGTCCTTTGGACAATAACCTGGGTGAATAATCTAAATAGGTTTATTTTATTTTGATTACGTTAGGAAAAAAGTTCTTTCCTCCTCCTTGCAATTCCACCTCTAGAATGCTCCTGATTAGACATGTTTTTTCTTAAATATGAACTTGAAATTCATCTCTCTTCACATGACTCTCATGGAAAGTCTTAGGAGAGAAGGGATCTTCCTTTTTCCTTTTTAGTTCCTCTGTTTCTCTGTTCATTCTCTCTGTGTTGAAAGGCAGATCATTTTGAGAGGGAGCATGTCAAAGCTCTGGCATTAGTCAGGAATTGAAGGGATTCAAAAGACAAGCCCCTGGAGCAGTTGTGTGACCTTGAATAGCTTGCTTTACCTTCTTAAACTTCAATTCCCTCATCTGTAAAATGGAAACGATTACAACACCTATTTCACCTATGGGAGAATTTTGGGTTGTTCTGTGAAACCAACATTGGATTTGAAATCAGAGTAACTGAATACGAAAGGGGGAGGCTATGCACCAGGCAGCCCTGAACTAAGAGCTTTGTAGGTATTATCTCACCCACTTTGGGCGGTGGGTGCTAGTATGATCCTTCCTTAAAGTTGAGGAGACTGAGGCAGAGGTTAAGAGACTTGCACAGGGTTACACAGCTAAGTGTCAAAGGCTGGATTTGAACTCAGGTCTTCCTGACTCCAGATCCAGTTCTCTATCCACTGTTCTTTCTCACTACTCCTATGAATCCGAGACATGTCATTTCAATTTCTTCAGGCCTCAGTTTCTCTATCTATAAATTAAGAGCTTTGAAAAAAAAATAAAACAAGAAGTTTGGATGAATTGGTCTCTCGGATGCCTTCTAGCTCAAACTCTCTGATTTTATAATTATAGCACTTTATAAACTCCAAAGAAATCCGTTGGTATTTCAGAAACACCTACATACTTCCAATAGTGTTCCTTAAATCATTTTCCACTTTTTAAATAAAATAGCCATAGGGGGAAAAAATGATCTCACTAACATCATGACTTCTGATGTGTTCGTGCCATTAAAGGACATTTGGAATATCATTTACTAAGACAAATACAGTTTTCAGTATAGGTTAATGATGATAGCAGAGGAACAGGGTTTCTGGCTTCTCTCCAAGTCTCTACCCTCTTCAACAACAACATTTCAGCTTCATGCTACAAGTTTTGCTTTGTTTTCAAAACCATTTCAACGTTAACATTTCAGACCAGGATGGAGCTTTGCCTAATTTGTTGCCAATGGGGTTGGGTGTGGTTGGAAAGAGAGTAGAATGAACCCCTTTCAAAATAATATTAGACTCTCTTGGATGGAAGATGCTCTTTAAAAATGGGTTTTCTAGCACGAATGAAGTTTAGGGAAAAGTTTCATTTTCATGAAAATGTACAAAGTGAAAATTGAGAAAGGGAGCAGCTGGGGGGCAGGCGACGATGCCCATTCAGCAACTTGCTATGACACACTGAAATACGTCCTTAAATCTCATCTCCTCTTCCAGCAAGTTGCTTCCACCCTTTGTGTGTTTCCATTGGACATAGGAAATGCAAATGCTCTTGGAAAAGAGTGGTCACATTCTAACATATAAATGTAATTTCATTTGAGGAAGAAAGAGGGTGGATTGTGAACAAGAGGTGTGCCTTAAGGTCATCTTGAGGTGGGCATGACTCATTCTTCAAGGAGTACTTAGATTCTTGAACAGTCTCTTTGAATCTCAGAATGGACTCACCAAATAGGAATGGGGCAAGCCCTGAGCTCTGAGATTTGTAGCATGGACAAGCTTAAAAAAAAAAAAGGATCAGCTGTGTGACCCTGGGCAAGTCACTTGACCCCCATTGCCCACCCTTACCACTCTTCCACCTAGGAGCCAATACACAGAAGTTAAGGGTTTAAAAAAATGGTAGAATGGATAAAAAGTATTGGCTTTGTAATCAAAGGGATTGGGCTCAGATCTCGCCTCTAATGGTTAGGTAGCACAGTGGATAGAGTGCCAGGCCTGGAGGCAGGAACACTTGAGTTCAAATCTGGACTCAGAGACTTCCAAGCTGGTGCAAGTCACTTAGCCCTTTTTGCCTTAGTTTCTCCATCTGTAAAATGAACCAGAGAGGGAAATGGAAAACCATTCCAGTGTCTTTGCCTAGAAAACACCAAATACAATCATGAAGTGTCATATATGAAACTAGACAACGACAACAAACCTACACAAGTCACTTAACCTTCAGGGTTCTTAGTTTCCCTATCTGTAAAGTGAGAAAGTTGGACTAGATTGGCCCTGAGCTATCTTCCCATTGTCCATGTGTGATGCTAAATCCATTTGTGTGCAATATGTGAAGAGGAAGAGACTCCAGAGCCAGAACAAGATTCTAAGCCTGTACTTAAAACCTGTTGATGAAGAACAATGTCCTCTCTCTGGAGGTCATCTGTTTTCTTTTGGGGCAGTACTAGTTGGTAGAAAGCTTCTCGATTTCAAGCATAATTTTTCCTTTTTGGAATTTCCCTCTGCTGCCCCTGCTTCTGCCTCATGGGGCCAAGAAGGCAGCTAGATGGCCAAGTAGATGGAGAGCTGTATTTGGAATTAGGAAGACCTGAATTCAAATTCTATGTCAGAACCAACTAACTACGTGACCTCCAGGCAAGTGATTTGCCTCTTCAATCATGCCTTCTTCAAGAACAAGTTTCTTCCTTCCTTCCTTCCTTCCTTCCTTCCTTCCTTCCTTCCTTCCTTCCTT
>NC_058132.1:671679527-671699737 GCF_016433145.1 Gracilinanus agilis | reverse complement strand
TTTCTTTCTTTCTTTCTTTCTTTCTTTCTTTCTTTCTTTCTTTCTTTCTTTCTTTCTTTCTTTCTTTCTTTCTTTCTTTCTTTCTTTCTTTCTCTTTCCTTCTCTACCTCAGTTTCCTCATCTGTAAAATGTGGATGATAATGTACTTATTTCCCAGAGTTCTTGTGAGGATAAAATGAGATAATATTGCAGCACCAATATTTATATATATATATTCATTTAGTTAAGCTTAAAAATGCCATAAATGATTGTGAACATTATGGAGAGGGGAAGGGTATTGGCATTTACATAAAACCTGCTATTGCTAGGTACTATGCTAAGAGCCTTTACAAATATCTCATTTGTTCCTTGCAATAACCATGGGAGGTCAGTACTATTATTATCCCCATTGTATAGTTGAGTTGATTTTATAGTTGATTGATTGATTGATTGAATATAACACAGGTCCATCATGAAATCCAATCCAAAGGGGATTTGTTTCTTCAAGTACCAGAAAGATCTTATTCTGCCATGAGAAGAGGTCTGCTGCTTTGGAAAAAAGCAATGATTTAAAAACTGGAAGATTTGAGATCAAATTCTGGCTTTTATTTGGGTGATTAAAAAAAACAACACCTTGCTTTCAATCTTAGTAATGACTCCAAGACAAAAGGACAAGGGCTAGGCAAATAGGGTTAAGTGACTTGCCCAGGGTCACATGGCTAGAAAATGTGTGAGGCCAGATTTGAACCCAATTCCTCCCCACTCCAGAGCTCTTAGCTGCCCCTTATCTGGATGATCTTTGGAAGACAGTAGATATGTCAGGACCTAAGGCTTGTCAATGGCAAAAAAGAGGATAGTTGGATGAGACAACCTGTAAGGTCTTTTCTAACACTAACTCAATGACTCCTGGTCTACCTTTCAAGCAGCCTTCTGCCTGAGGCTCAAGGATAATGACAACTGGCATTTATATAGCATCGTAAGGTCTACAAAGGACTTTATATATAGTATCCCATTTGATTTTCTCAACAGCCCTGTGAGGTAGCCTCTATGATTATCATCAATTTACAAATGGGGAAACTGAGACTCTGGGTCACATACCTAATACATGTGTGAGGCAGAAAATGAAACTGGGTCTTTCTGATGGCATGTCCACTTCTCTCTCCAGGCACCATGCTCCCTCATAAGGTGAGTGAGCCATCACTGTAACCAGAGAATTCTTGGAATGGTCACAAGAATTGTTCATATAATTATGGGTCAACGTAACACTTCTGAATTGCCTGCTAATTAGAGGAAATGGTTTCATATCTGTCAAGTTCTTTATGCTATAGTGAGAAAAAGTGCTAGATTTGGAGACCAGGGGGCTCCAGCTCCGCTACATCCTAGCTTTCTTATTTTTACTGACATCTCTGAGCCTTAGTTTACTCATTTGTAAAACAGAGATTATATGTTGCTTACACTGCCTGGTTCAGAGGGGTGTCATATACTTAATCCTCAAGAGCTATAGAAATGTGAGTTACTATTTGGGGGATTTTTATGTCTGGTTATTATGTCCCAGTGGTCAAAGGCCTGGTAAGAGAAAGACCTGAGTTCAAGTTGTACCTCTGACACATATTAGCTGCGGGTCTCCACAATTAAGTCACTTGAATGTCTTAGTGGATAGAGCACTAGACCTGGGGCCAGGAAGGCTTGTGTTCAAATCCAGATCCAAATACTTACTAGCTTTGTGACCCATTGGGCAAATCCCTTAACATCTGTTTGCCGTCATTTCCTCATCTGTAAAATGGGAATAATGAAAGCACCTACTGCCCATGGTTGCAAGTGAAGTTCTAGTGAGATAAAATATGTAAAGTACTGATAAGTTTTGAGTTCAAAATTCTTTCCTTTCCTCCAACTCTCCCTCTCTCAATCCTCCCTAGCTGATATAGTAACCATCATTATCACTGGATGATAATTATCAACAATAATATCCATAGTTAGAAGTTATGTCCTTGTTCTTAATAATGCTAATAATGACCTTTATGCACCCCCAGGCAACTCTCCAAAGCTTCAACTTACAGAGAACTTGAGCTACATCAATAGAGGGAGTTTCCACACTATAACTCTCCGTACCAATAAAATACAAGACTGGAAAAAAATCTCCGCCATTTCTGGGTAGAATTCAAAGGCAATACCTGTATCTTTTATAGAAAGGAAACAGATTTCTCAGCTCACTTTAAAAAAACAAACTCATATGACATAGTAAGAAAAAAATATTTTCTTTCTCCCCTTTCATTAAAAGAAAATAACAACTGATAATGAAATGAAAACAAATGAAGCCCTTCTACCTCGTGGAGGAGGAGAAGGCTTAGGGGAGCTGTCCAGGACAGCTGCAATTTGTCTAGCCCCCAGATCCTTTCCCTTCTAATCCAGTGGTTACTGTCCAAGAATGAGGACATCTTGGTCTCTCTCTCTCTCTCTGTGTGTGTGTGTGTGTGTGTGTGTGTGTGTGTGTGTGTGTGTGTGTTGTGTTTTCCTCTACTTAAGTTCTGTGCTTGTTAAATGAGGCTCTCTTGTTATGATGTCCCTGTTCTCCTTATGATGGATAGAGAGCTGGACCTGGAGTCAGGAAGATCTGAGTTCAAATCCAGCTTAAGACACATACTAACTGTGTGACCCTGTGAAATTTCCTTCACCTCCTAAAAGAAAAACAATATCTACTATATTTACCTTGAAGGTAGCCACTGTGAGACTTTGTAAGCTTAGTCATTGTATCAAAGGGCAAATTTGAACCCTGGTCTTCCAGCAAGCTATCCTTATGCCAAACTGACTCTCTAAGGCTGCAGATAGTCAAGCTGGGCTTCTCATTCTGTTGCTCTGGCCCTAAATCCTCTTTCCACTACAGCACAGCTGCCTCCAGATGTGTTTCCTTCTAAACGTTGCGTGCTGAGAAGTCATTTGTTACTTTTTCATGTTCCATCAAATTTTTACAAGCAGGTGACCCCCTTGTTTCTTTTGACTGCATCTCCTGTCTTCCCAAGTCCCACACAGGGTGGCCCATTCCCTCACATTTTCCATGACTTTCACCCACACCCCTGCTCTGGGACCTTGTCAACCCCAAAGTACCCTCTCTCTGAATAAGAGCTTTCAAGACATTTACTCTTTTGATCCATTTCCTAGCATCCTCCTCACTGGAGATTTTTCAACCTTTCAAGCTTTTCATAATCCAATTTTGTTTTGGTCCAAACATGTCTTCGTCTTTTGGCTTTTGAAAAGAAGCTTCCATTCTGGTACACCACGGAGCCATGGGTGCCCAGAGACCAGGAGATATTCGGAGATAGGGGAGTGTGAACTGCTCCAGAGGAAACCTAGTTGTAACAATTCCATCCTTAGCATCTGGAGGAGCTTACATTTTCTTCAGAACCACCCTGCTCTCTTAGGACTTGGGAGAGAGAAATGTACCAATAGTACTCTCCCTCCCTCCAACTTTTCCAGAGCTTTGCCTGTCATCTCCTTTTCAACTTGCCCACTTGTCTCTCTTCTGTCTCTGTGTCTCTCTCTGTCTCTGTGTCTCTCTCTGTCTCTGTTTCTCTCTGTCTCTCTGTCTCTGTCTCTGTTTCTCTCTGTTTCTCTCTGTGTCTCTGTCTCTGTCTGTCTATCTGTCTGTCTGTCTCTCTCTCTCTCTCTCTCTCTCTCTCTCTCTCTCTCTCTCTCTCTCTCTCTGTCTCTCCCCCTCTCTCATTCTCACAGACATCCAGCTTTCCAGAAATGTGCAGTAAATTAGCGAAGGGAACTTGATGTTCCAGACATGGGGGGTGGGGGTGGGGGGGTAGGGGGAAGGGATGTGGTCGAGCTTGATCAGCATTCTGCTTATACATAGAAGGAGGAAGTGTGAATCAACAGAATGTGGATTACTTTCGAACATTACTATTTTTAATGCTGTACTCATTTAAGCTATCCCTGGCACGGGCTGGGAATAGAACAGAACTGGGTTATATGTGGGGGGTTGAATGCATTCAGATTTAGGGCAGGTTCTGAACTTTTCCAAGGAACCCAGTCTGTCTTTTGAGGAAATGCCATATTTTCTGAAGTCTGAGCAAGAGGGAGAAAGCAAAACCGACATATGCACATTTATTTGCCTCTGCCAAGACCAAAAGCAATGGGAATAATGGAGACCAAGAATGTAAGTTCAGAGCTTTGCATGCAGTAGGTACCAAACAAACAGTCCATGAATAAATGAAAGAATGAATGAACTCCAACTGAATTATTTGTAGGGTAAAGAATCACAGAATCTCAGAGGAAAGGATCTCTAGTCCAACCTAAACCGAATTAAGAACCTCCTCTCTGTGTACCATAATGTAACGAGAGTTCACTCAGTCTTTGCTTGATTTTCAAAGAAAAGGGTTGGATGGGACCAGTCTAGCTCTGCATCTGGAGCTTATGATCCTAAAACCTCTGTCTTTTGCTCCCAGATCTGCCCTCTAGAGTCAAGCAGAAAAAGCCTAAGTTCTGCTCCTTCTGACAGCTTTTCAAAGAGAGCTAAGCTGTTTCCTTTAGAGCAGTGGTTCCCAAACTTTTTTGGTCTACCGCCCCCTTTCCAGAAAAAATATTCCTTAGCCCCCTGGAAATTAATTTTTAAAAAATTTTAATAGCAATTAATAGGAAAGATAAATGCACTTGTGGCCATCACTGCTTCCCTGGATCGCTGCAGCACCCACCAGGGGGCGATGGCGCCCACTTTGGGAATCACTGCTCTAAATGTATCCTTCTCTGGGCTCATAGTCTTCCTTCAACCAAGTCCTCAGATCACACCAGCTCAAGCTATTTCTCCATTCTGTCACCCACCTTTGGATGCTTTTGACTAATCAGTGACTGTTCTGAAGGTTGGCTCACACAACTGGTGCCATCATTCTAGATCCAGGCAGACGATTAGCTTCCTGGCCCTCTATATTATTCCTTTCTTAATGGTTTCATTCTCTTTCTTACCTGACAGTTCATGCTGTTGATTCCTTTTAAACTGGCAGCCCATGACAAATCCCAACTCTTTTGCAACTGTACTGCTCTCTAGGATTTTTTTCCCTCTTCCCCCACTTCTGTTTTGTGCTTACTTTGGAGTTAGGTTAGTAGAATAGTGGATAGAGCACTGAGTCTGGTGTCAGGAAGACCCGAGTTCAAATACTGCCTCAGACACTTATTAGCTGTGTGCCCTCGAACAAGTTGCTTAACTTCTGTTTGCCTCAATTTCCTTAACTGTGAAATAGAGATAATCATAACACCTACATCCCAAGGTTATTGTCAGAATCAAATAAGATAATGAAAAGCAATTAGCATAGAGTAGGTGATCAATAAATGTTTATTTTCTCCCTCCACTTCCTACTTGTGAAGCTGATTGTTTGAACCCAGATATAAGACTTTGCATTCATCCCTCTTCAGTTTCATCGTCTTTGGTCTAGTCCAGTGTTCTAGCCTGTCAAAATCTTTTTGGATCCTGACTCTGAACGTGCTTAGATTCTGCCCACTCCCCCTGGCCTCCAGACCTTGCCATCTTTATTAGCACAAAATGTCATAATTCATTTCCATCAGCCGCTCATCCTTGCTAATGTAACATGATGCACTGCCATTATGGATTATTCTGGGCTGTCTCATCCTAAAAATGCATGTACGCTGAGGGCATCCTACTTGCTAAGAGACACTAGAATCTTGTCACCCAAACCAGGACTGTGCCAATCGTCCTTCATTTGTTCTTAAAGGAGCCTGAGCTAGGAGAAAGCATCATTTCTACAAATGCTTTCCCAGCATTCTTCCAGACAGGATCAACAGAGATACCTGCCTGAGAACCACCCTGAACCCAGTTCTTGCCCACTCTGGTAGTGACAGGAAACCTTAAAGCTATCCCTGAGGAAGAACTGTGATGGCTGAATTTTGACTTCCTTCTTCTGTACTTCTCCCTCCCTTTTCTTAAAAATATTTTTATTGATATATATTTTTTCCATATCCCTTGCCCTCCTAGTTTCCAGAAGTAGGTAGGTAGGAGCTCTCAGGCAACTATCCATTATTACACAGAAAAAAAGTTGTGAAAATGAATTAAGCAAAACCAATCAACATAGTGAAAGAATCTTAGGTTTTGTGCAATGCTCCTTGCTAGTAGAACCCTACCTCCAGAGAGAATTGTCCTCCCTTTTCTACTTTTTTCATTTATCTTCATAACATCACCTCTCATCTCAGGTAATTAAATGCCCAGGGATAGATCATGAAAAAGGTGTTGACTCTGGAATCAAAGAACCTGAGTTCAGATCCTACCTCTGATTCTACCTTAACTCTAGTTGTCAGTTTCCTCATCAGTCAAATGATAGGATTAGACTAGATGGCCTCTGAGATCCCTTTCAGCCCTAAAGAAGCAGCCTGGAACTGTAGAGTTCTAGACCAGGAATCGGAAAATATCGGAAAACAATTTCAGAAGTGATGGTGACATTTATATATTAAAAAAAGGCTTGGATCCCAGTTTTTCCATTTACCATCTGAGTGGTGTCGGGCAAGGTACCCCTGCTCTCTGGGTCTCAGTTCCTCATCTGTAAAATTACAAGGTTGGACTTGATGACCTCTTAGACTCCTTCCAGCTTTCCAGTATTTGAAGTGACTTTTGACTACAAGAACCATAACTAGGACTGGATAATCAGAGCTTTGCCAGAGGTGTAACTCTCTTTCAATGGTATAAGAAACAAATGAATTTAGCACCTCATTAGCAAAAATAATTAATTTTTTAAAATTTAAAATAAGAAGTTGCCAGAGAGCCACTTTTTTATTCTAACTACTGCACCCCAGTGAACTTTCTTCTTACTAGGAGGGCTCCAGGTGGATTTTTGCCTTCTGGGCCAACTGAATGTTGTTTGAAGGACTTGGGGATATTCAGGTTTAGAGAAGTCAGAGAAAGCTTTGTTTGGGGGTGAGTTGGGGTCATGATCAAGCGTGCAAGTGCCTGGCAAGCCTTAGATCCATCAGCCTTGCTCTGCTTGGCCCCAGGAGATAGAATCCAGAACAATGAATGGAATTTAGACTATAGATTCAGGTATATATATAAAACAAACTTCCTAATAAAAGTCTATATGGGCTATCTCAGGAGGCCATGAGTTGGGTTTTCCCTCACCTTAGATCTTCAAGCATAAGCTAGATTTTTAGAGGGGATTTTTTTGTTAAGCATGAGTTAGTTACAGAGGTTCTTCTAAATATTGGATTCTGGGATTTCATGAGCAAGCATGAGCCCCTGCCTCCCTAAAGACCTGAGTAAGAAGATTTCTCTAGCAGAACCTTACTTCTCCTCCAAGTCCTCCTACTCATCCTCATCCCATAAAGGAAATGCAAGGTTGAGCCCAAGGCTCTCCAACCCTTTTCCGATGTTGCCCTGTACAATTGCCCTATCTGTTTGAAAGGGCTATTGGGAAAATCAAATGAAATAATGTATTGTATAGGGAAATGCGTGTGGTGGGGCAGGGAGGACTGACCAGAGAGCAGTGGTTCCCAAACTTTTTTGGCCTACCACCCCCTTTCCAGAAAAAATATTACTTAGCCCCTGGAAATTAATTTAAAAAAATTAATAGCAATTAATAGGAAAGATAAATGCACCTGTGGCCATCACCACTCTCCTGGATCGCTGCAGCACCCACCAGGGGGCAGTGGTGCCCACTTTGGGAATCACTAAACCAGAGGAATAGAGAAGAGAACTTTGAATTGCAGTCTCCCAAAGGGAATAACCTCCCATGAGCAAAGAGAGGACAAGCCAGGATGGATTCATTACATCAGTCTTCTCATGGAACATAACCTTGAATTTCCCTAAAGTCAGAACTAAAGAATGGGAAGAAGAATCGCCCATTACAAAGTGATATTAAGCACCTACTATGTGTCGTGCTTTGTGCTCAGTGCTAGATATACAAGTATAATAATGAAATAGTTTCTACCTTCAGGGAGCTTATAGTCTAAAGCAAGAGGGAATTAAGTTCTAGTTCTTGAGGCAGCTTGGATTTTCTTATACTTAAATTTTATCATCACACAACAAGGATGCCTTTTTTTAATATATAAATGTCACCATCACTTCTGAAATTGTTTTCTTTTAGCCTCCTGCTACCTCTTCTTTCCACGGAATAGAGGAGTGAGAAGCCATCGGGGAAGGGATATGAGTCACAGGATGAGGAAGGAGGTAGTGGGAATGAAAAAAGGGGGAGGCACTCTTCCTGTTCCTTTCATACCTCCTTCCATCACAAAACTTGTTTGAAGTGGGAATGCACAAATTCCTCTACTGTGACCACCTCCCCTCCACCCTAAACATGTCACATATCATAGGAGCTCCAGGAAGGCTGTTCGAATTAAGTCGATGGTTTTGTGGGGTATGTTGGTGGCTGAGCGCCTTTCGTCATCTTCATCATCTATGGAGAGAAAAGTCTGGGAGGGTTTCTTTTACTCCCCAGCCAAAAAGCATATGCTGTTTACACTCTCCTGAGCTCCAAGGGGGAGGATCTGAATGAAGATGTCTGCATTTGACTAATGTTAGCAATATTTCCATTAGGAAAGCCAAGCTTCTGGAGTAATCCAGTGGCAGCCAGCCCACCCATCCTTCTAGCTTTTACAGAGTTTTGGATTTCCTTTCATTGGTTAAGTCCTGAAACCAGAAGGTTTGGACATAATCAGTAATTGAGTCATGAGGTGGTTCACTATAGTTATGGCATTACCTTTAGTCATCATGTTAACATATATCACTGGGTGGACTAGTGGCATTCATTAGGATTGAAACTCTGGAAGGGACCTCAGGGTCTAAATTATCCAATCTAAATTATCTAAATTATCCAATCACATTCTGAAAAGTATCCCCACTGAAGTGTAATCAAATGTGGTCCTCTTGACTCGGGGAGACCAGGGAAGGATTTTGGACAGGAGAATAATGGGATCAGATCAATGTATCAGGAAAATTCATTTACTAAAAAATGGTGTGCTTGTATGGAGGACCTCGAGTAAGAGGCAATCCATTCTCAAAGCAGCCCATTCCACTTTTAAATAGCCCTAATTTTAGGAAGATTCATCTTCCTGAGTTCAAATCTGGTTTCAAACCCCTATGAACTGTGGGACCCTGGACAAGTCACTTAACCCTGTTTATCTCCGTTTCCTCATCTGTAAAAAGAGCTGGAAAAGGAAATGGTAAACCACTCTAGTATCTTTGCCAAGAAAATTCCAAATGTGCTCTCAAAGAGTCGAACGTGACTGAAACAAGTGAACAACAACTAATTTCGAGGAAGTTTTTTTTTTCTGACATCAAACTTGAATTTGTCTCTTTGTGACTTCCCAATTTTCCTTTATTCTGCCCTACAGAGCCAAAGAGAACAAGTTGAATCCCTCTTTCTCTTCTAACACCTGAAGTTCTAATGTTTCTCTGGGTCTTCTCTTCTCCAGACAGAGTATTCCCAATTCCCTCAACGTATCTTAATACCTTCCTCTCTCAATAAGTTATTTTATATTTATTTTGTATATATATATATACATATATGTGTATATATGAATATATATATATATATATATACACACACTCATATATGTATAGTCTATCTTTCCTAATAGAGCATATGCTTCCTGAAGGCAGGGTCTACATTTTTTTTTGTCTTTGTATCCCCAATGCTTGGCACAAAATAGGCGCTTAATAAATTCTGGAGGCATTGATTGATATAACATAAACTTGAGGTCCTTCACCATAGTGTTTGCCCTCTTCTGGACATTGTCTAACTCATCCATTTTCACTCCATCATTTCTTGGGGTGCCAAGAAATGAACAGAGAAATGGAGTTGGGATCCGATTAGGTAGGGCAGAGAAGAGTATGTTTACCACCTCCTCATTCCCAAATGGGTCCGTTGTTTTTTAGGACTTACATTTATGTCTCCAAACCGGATGAACCTCGAGAAAAGTTTGACCAGCACAACCAGAGACATGCAAAGCATGGCCAAGCCAGAAGCTAGGTCGAGGACTTGTAGAATCAGGTGGTACTCTTCGTAGTAAGGTGGATCTACACAGATTGATGGATATCTCACATAAGGAAAAGGAAACGTCACCGCATAGCCCAGATAGTTGGTTCCAGAGATCCCTGAGAAAGAATAGTAACAATATGGGCCCAGAAGGGCAGATTGTATGGCGATCACCATTTGAAGTGAGCATCCGATGAGACTCAGGGTGGCAAAGGTGAAACTAGCTTCCCACTGAAAAGGAGATGAAGGAATTGTTATTTTTCATGGGCGCTTGTCCAAATCTTCCTACTAACATTTAACAAAAGAGCCTAGCTTCTCCCCTCCTCTAGGGCACAAGAGGGCAAGAAGCACATTGTCTTTCCCAGCCTTTTTCATTCTCCTCTCCAAATTGTACTTTACCACTTCCATGTCTTTGCATACCTGGCCTTTAAAACGCCCTACACCTACGAACATCTGCCTAGCATTAAAAAAGCCCAGCTCCGCTACAGCCTCATCCATGGGACTTTCCTTGCTGCCCCTAGGTAGGAGCATCTTTGCAATATGGAGGACCTTGAGTGAGGGAGAATCCCTTCCCAAGGCAGCCCATTCCACTTTTGGATAGCTCCAATTTCAGGAAGACTCATCTTCCTGAGTTCAAGTCTTACCTCAGACACTTACTAGCTGGTTGACTCTGGGCAAATCATTCTACCCTGCTTACCTCAGTTTCTTCATTTGTAAAATGATCTGAAGAAGGCAATGACAAACCACTCCAGTATCTTTGGTAAGAAAACCTCGAACGGGATCACGAAAAGTCAGTCGTGACTGAAATGACTGAGCAACACATTATGTGCCAGGCACTCTTTTGACTCTTTGCAAATATTATTCAATTTATACAATTTATAATATATTCAAATTTATACGTTTTACAATAGATCCAAATTATACCATTTATAACTCTGGGAAGTAGGAACTGTTATTATTCCAATTTTCCAGCTGAAGAAATGGAGGCAAACAGAAGTAAAGTGACTTTTCCAGAGTCACACAGCTAGTATGTGTCTAAAGCTAGGTTTGAACTCAGGTCTTCTTGACTGCAGGTCCATTATGCCACCCAGCTGGCCTTGGGTCAGTTGCTTAAGTTCTCTGATCTCTAGTTTTCTCATCTGCAAAATGAGGCGATTACAATAGATGACCTCCAAGGTTCTTTCCATTCCTAAATCTATGATCCCATGAGCCGATATTCATTGAGCTTAAAATGATGACCTCAGGAATAGTCATTCTCCTCTGTGGTATAAATATAGCACAAAGGAGAAATTCGTGGTAGGCATGACCCACGTGTCCCTATCGGGGGAGTTTCTATATCCTATCTTTGTAATGCCAGCTCATATGGTCCTATGACTTTGTTTTCCTTAGCATTCTACTTATATTTGAAAGAGGAAGTGAAGTAGACTGATTCATTCAAGATTTTCAAATCAATGGGCGAAGTCAGCTTTTCTGATTTAGCCCTCAGTTTGCCAGAGGATTCAATTATTGGGATTCCTTTTCCCTTGAAGACTGAAAATGTATTTTTAGCTGGGTGATTTTTTTAAAAATTCCAGATGATGCCATCAGAGGGAATCCTGAAGGCTTAGCATAGGGTAGGGGCCAGAGAACCCGAGTATGTATCTTTCCTTTCCTCCTTACTACCTGGGTAGTCATGAGAATGCCATGAACCTTTTTGGACCTCAGCTTCCACATCTTTAAAGAGAGAGGCGGTTGGACCTCCATTTGGAATTCCCAAGTCTCACCTGGTGCTCTAGTTCTGACATTCCCAACTCCCCCACCTCCATAGTAAACAATTATAAATTTACCAGAGATCTTTGCGTCTGCTCTCTGTGAGCCCGCAGGACAAAAACACCAACGGTAACCACCTGGAAGAAGAAGAAAAAGAGAAAAACCATCATGACTGGAAAAAAATCCCATTCCGCTCATGGCATGATGGGTCTATCTAGAAAGCTAGAAAGGGCTACAAATGGCAGAGTAACTTATTGGCTCCACATCCCTTGTCCAAATAAGTTTTCTGGATTTAAGGACCCTATGACGAGAGTGAGTGAACTAAACAATCGTTGGAGTAAAGGCAGAGTTCTTCCAGGAACGGAGAGACCCTTCCTCATTTACCATGATTCTAAGATCACCGACAAAGAACCAGCTAGGGGACAAAGTACATGCGGTACCAGACATGGAGTCAGGAAGGGCAGCTTTCAAATCTTGCCTCAGGCTAGCTGTGACCCTGAACAAGTCACCTAACTTTGCTCAGCTTCAGTTTTCTCATCTACAAAATGGAGATAGTTAGAGGTCCAACCTCCTAGAATTGTTGTGAGGCTCAAATATGACGAGATAATATATGTAAGGAACTTTGCATATCTTAAAGCCCCACATAAATGTTAACTGCTATTTTTATGAGATACAAAAGCAGAGTCAGGGCCATTTAGCGCAGCCCTCTGACTTGTACGGATTCTAGAACTGAGAAAGTCACCTCGGGAATAAATGTTCCACGTAGAATGTTTACCACCTTTGTGGCAAATAAGTGGGATATCATATTTTTTGACTTTATAACCTTTTTCACATAACAATCATGGACATCCATAGAATACTTTTTGGGGAGATATAATATATTATTTCATCAATATAGGGAACTCCCTGTGGGAACAAACCTTCCATTGGTGAAGAGCAGAGACATCATCTATTATAGAGGTCCTAGTTATCTCCAGCAGCGTCTGACATATAGTAAGAACTTCATAAATGCTTGTGGATTGAATATCTGTTATGTTATGCTAGATAGTGCAATGGATAGAGCACTGGGCCTGGAGTAAGGAAGATCTGAGTTCAAATTTGGCTTCATATAATTACTACTGTGTGATCTTGGGAAAATCATTCATCCTGTATTTGCCTCAGCTTCTCATGTGTAAAATGGGGACACACTAGAGAAGGAAATGTCAAACCACTCCTATATCTTCGCCAAGAAAGTCCCATGGACAGAGTCCACGAGGTTACATAGAGTCAGACCCAACTGAACAACGACAACATCATCCTTCATGTCATGTTGCCTTTTTCTATCCTTTTAGGTTTGTCAAATGTTTTGTATATATAATTTCATTTGATCTGCTGTCTCTGGTCCTCAGTTTCTCTCCTATATAATTAGAGGATTAGACTGGATGTCCCCTAAGGTCTCCTCCTTCCTAGAAGTCTATGATGCAGTGACCCTCACAAGACACCAGTGAGGTAGGTGCTGTGGATATTATTCGCCCCATTTTACAGACAAAAAAAACTGAGGCTCAGAGAGAGACTATGTGATTTGATTATGGTTGGGTAGCTAGTAAAGGTAGAAGAAAGGATGTGAACTCATAAACTCAGGTCTCCCTAACTTCCAGTCCCCCGTTCTTTCCAGATTACCATCATGTTTTATGTTGATTAGCTCCCTACTCTTTATTACTCCTCGTGAAGAACAGAAGGTAAATTTTTCACAGGACATAAAACCAAGAACCAACAACAGGAAATTTATTTTCTCCGTTTTTGTTCTCTACGAAATCCTGTAGCCTCTGTGGGTTGTTGCTGTTCAGTCATTTTCCTCGTCTGCCTCTTCATGCCTCCTTTATGGATTTTTCTTGGCAAAAGATAACTGGAATGGTTTGCCATTTCCTTCTCTATCTGGCTCATTTGACAGATGAGGAAACTGAGGCAACTAGGGTTAAATGACATGCCCAGGGTCACACACCTAGTAAATGTTAGAGCTGGATTTGAACTCTGGTTTTCCTGACTCCAGACCGGGTATTCTATCTACTGATAGCGTGCCATCTGGCTGCCCTAAAATAATCAAGATCTGTCCCAAGAATCAATTCAAGATGGAGGCTTAATTGCTTTTGCCTCAGTGATACTCCGACGTAGAAGGGGAATTCGTGTATTCCGTGTCAGCAGGAAGAAGGACAGGCTGGAATAGTGCTGGCTAGAGATCTCGGAACAAGAAAGTGAAAGGTTGCCTCCGAAGTGCACGCAGGAGAGTCCCTGAGAAAGCCTGCCAGTCCTGGCTTGGTTCGAGCACCAGGTGGTCAGTCTGTGGTCAGTCGGGCCCAAGCCCCCTTTCTTCCCGACTTACAAATCAGGAGTCGTGGAATGTCCTGTGGTTGAAAGAGGACCCCAGGAAGAGTCGTGCCTGGAACGAAATGGGGAATGGGAGCAGCTTCTAAAAATGGCACCAGCAGGGCCTCGGCTGGATACGTCGACGTGGCGCGACGCACCGTATCAACAGTTTTAAGGAAAAAGGAAATCCAGGACCCTGACCAAGCTGGTTTTGTGGCTTGCTGCCTTGGTAGGCCGCCGCTTTCCAGGTCTGGCAGATTTATTGTTTTGAGACCTAGATTTCTTCTTTTCCTGGCACGTTTCGTTTTGAATTTTGGATTTGAAGGATTTGAAGAAAGTTTTGGTTTTTTGTTTTTTTTTTTTAAAGCCTCCTCATGTAGCTGAGCCTGAAAATTCAATCTTGGCATGGCCGTCCTATAAAGATCCCCCGGATAAAAGCTGAACCATCTGTAGTCGTGAGTGGTTCCTGGCCTCTCACATTCTGCAATCAGAAGGGTTCCAAGGGACCCTCTAGGTCTGGCCAGCATAAATAAAACAATCCCCAAACCCAAGAATGATTCAGGGTGCTTGCAGTGCTGTTGCTGGGGCGGTGGAGGATCCCTTGATTCTTTTATGATCCATATTTTCGGTGGAGGAGGCCCTCGTTTCACACTCGATGCCACGGGATTAATTGGACAGAGAAAAGCTGAGAAGGGCCGATTCGCTCTCTGCTGGCTTCTCTGGGAGGAGAGTTGAAACTCTTGGATGATGGGTTTCCAGTTTCCTTTAACTACTCTGGCAGGCAGGCTGCCTTCTCTTCCCTTCCCAGGCTGGAGAATGCTGTCGGCTTGCCGTGGCCTGGTATTTCTGTGAGGTTTGCCTCCAGCCTGATTCCACTTTGTTTACCCAGAACTCCGAAAAAGACTTTTCAGGGAGGAGGGTGCCACGGGAATGCAGCTAAGAGACGTGGAAAGGCCGCCTTGTGGATGGCAGCAAGGAGACTTGGCACAGCACGCCCACCTTCCTTAGCAGGGGAGATTGGGAAGGGAGAGCGTGGAATGTCCTCCGCAATTAAAATTTCCTCCTATTTTTCTTCTCTTTTCTTTTCTTTTTGGTGGCTGGAGAGAGAGGGATATTAGTCTGCAAAAAGAGAGAAAGAGTGGGGGCAGCTGGGTAGCTCAGTGGATTGAGAGTCAGTCTGGGAGGTCCTAGGTTCAAATCCAGCCTCAAACCCTTCCCAGCTGTGTGACCCTGGGCAAGTCACTTGACCCCTATTGCTCACACTTACCACTCTTCCGCCAAGGAGCCAATACATAGAGGTTAAGGGTTTTAAAAAAAAGGAGAGAGAAAGAGAGACAGAGACAGAGATAGAGATAGACAGACATTAAGAAAGAGAGACAGAGATCATAGAAAAGCACCAAGTACCGGTAGGGGCAGCTAGGTAGCATATAGGATAGAATTTCAAGTCTGGAGACATGTCCTGGGTTCAAATCTAGCCTGACACTTCCTAGCTGAGTGACCCTGGGCAAGTCATTTGATTGCCTAGCCCTTTCTACTCTTCTGTCGTAGAATTGATACTAAGACAGAAGGTAAAGATTTAAAAGTACTAGAAAGGTATCAGTAAAGGGAGAAGAAGAAGGTTTATAGGAAAAATGAGTAGGGGAAAATAGAGAAGATGATTATAGTTCTAGGTGGGATCTCATATACCATCCAGTCCAACCCTCTTATTTTGCAGATGAGGAAACTGAGGCCTGAGGAGTTGCTCAGTTGGCTCATGATGCAGGTAATAAACCTCACAAGCAGGATTTGAATCTTGCTCCTCTGATTTCACAGCCAATAATCTTCCCATTGTCCCCACCCCTCCATTGCCTCCCAGTGAATAAGCATGAATGAGTAGACTGTTTTTATATAAATCATAAGAAATATCACTATTATCGTTAATATTGATATTAAATTTCAGTGGTTGGAGATGATAGTTTTCCATGAACTGAAAGGACAAGCTTTTATTTTCTCACCCTTCAGCCCCTCTTTCCCAATCAAAAGAAGAAAAAGAAAAAAAACCAAACCACTTTAACAAATATGCGAAGTCAAGCAAAATAAATTCTCTCAATGGCGATGGCCATGGCACTTGATGGTGCCATCACCTCTCTGTCAGGCAGTAAGCAGCATGATTCAACACTGGTCCTTTGGAATTGTGACTGGTGTTGCATTGATCTTAGATCTCAAGTCTTTCAAAGTTGTCATTTTTTTTTAAACCCTTAACTTCTGTGTATTGTCTCATAGGTGGAAGAGTGGTAAGGGTAGGCAATGGGGGTCAAGTGACTTGCCTAGGGTCACACAGCTGGGAAATGTCTGAGGTCTGATTTGAACCCAAGACCTCCCGTCTCTAGGCCTGGATCTCAATCCACTGAGCTACCCAGCTGCCCCTTCATTTGTCGTTTAGCAGTTTTCAACCCCTAGCTTTCATTTTGGCAGAGGTACTGGGATGGTTTGCCATTTCCTTCTCTAGATGATTTTACAGATGAGGAAACGGAGGCAACCAGAGTTAAGTGACTTGCCCATAGTCACACAACTGGTAAGTGTCTGAGGCTGGATTTGAACTCAGGTCTTCCTGACCCCATTTGAGGTTTTCTTGGCAAAGGCACTAGAGTAGTTTCAGATGACCTTTTCCAGCTGGTTTTACTATTGAGGAAACAGAGGCAGGCAGAGTTAAGTTACTTGCCTGGAGTCACCTAGTGTCTACAGCCAGATTTGAGCTTGTGAGAAGCATTTTCCTGACTCCAGGCCTGGCACTCTATCCACCGGGCCACCTAGCTGCCCATATTTGTCATTACAGAGTTGGTTATTCTTCTGGTTCTGCTCTTATCACTCCCAATAATTTATGCAATTCTCCTCAGGTTTCTCTGAAATCATTTCTTCCATCATCTCTTATGGCACAACAATATTCTATTACTTTTTCACATTCCATAATTTGCTTACCGGTCCATCTTTCCAGACATCTGTCATTACTCTCCTTCACTCCCTCTATATTCCACGCAAATGGCTTGCCTCCCATTTAGCCAAAGATCACATTCTATCTCCCACTTTATTCACCTGGACAAAAGGCAAACTGCTCCTGGGAGCAGACAGAGCAGGTGAGCAGCTCTGCACTGTGACTTGGGAGATGGTCAAAGATTCTTTCCTCCACTGGCCTGCTGGGAATTTCAGCATGATTTCTCTAGGGCAGCTCCCACTAAAGGGCTCAGAGAGAAAGAGCTCAATATATTGTCGGGAAGGAGGAGTAACGTATCCATCCGTTGGCCCCCGTGAACGCAATAGCAAAGATCCCATTTGGGGATTAGCTGCCATCTTGCTATAAAAGGATGACTTGGGATGTGGACTAGTGTTGATTTGGGTGCTTGGGCTGGGAAAGGTTTGTTTTGTGAGGCTCCAGATGTGTCAAAGGCAATAGGAGGACATTGGCACCCCAATGGCAATAAAGAGGCAAATGTGAGTGTTTAGTGGGCGCCACCGCCCCCTGGTGGGTGCTGCAGCAATCCAGGAAAGCGGTGATGGCCACAGTTGCATTTATCTTTCCTATTAAAATTAAAAAAAAAATAAATTTCTGAGGGGCTAAGTAATATTTTTTCTGGAAAGGGGGCGGTAGGCCAAAAGAGTTTGGGAACGACTGGTAGACTCTCTTCACAGTTGTGTCTAGGACTGCCCTTGCAAGAAACTAGTATAATGGAGAATGGGGAGGCTGGTTACCCCAGAGAGGTCAGTTAAGCCAGTCAATGCCTTTGGTATGCACATTCAGCTCTAGCTCAGCAACCAATCAAAAAGTTGCCTTTTTTGATTCGCTAGCCAATAAGTGGCCAGGAAACACGCAGATTATCTGCACATGCTCTGTGGTGGAGAGTTGGGCTCTTGTTATGCATGCTTTGAAGCAACATCCAACACCCTCAACCAGGAATACATCCGGCAAACCACGCTACCTAAATTCAAATTCAGCTTCAGATCCTTACTAGCCTTTGACCCTGATCAAGTCATTTAACTTCTGTCTGTCTCAGTTTCTTCTACTGTCAAATGGGGATGATAATAATAGCACCTACCATGCAGAATTATTGCCTGGATCAAATGAGATAATATTTTTTAAAGTGCTTAGCACAGTGCCTGACACTTAATAAATGCTTTTTTGGTTTCCTTCCTTCTTCTTAGACAATTCTTTTAATTCCTCTCTGCTGTTAGGACAAGTTAGATTAAATCCCTTTCTCACTTCTCCTTACTTTTCAAAGGCTGATAAAAAAAAAAAACTACCAATGGGGGCAGCTGGGTAACTCAGTGGATTGAAAACCAGAACTAGAGACTGGAGGTCCTGGGTTCAAATCTGGCCTCAGACACTTCCCAGCTGTGGGACCCTGGGCAAGTCACTTGACCCCCATTGCCTACCCTTACCATTCTTCTGCCTTGGAGCCAATACACAGTATTGACTCCCAGATTGAAGGTAAGGGTTTAAAATAAATAAATAAATAAACAAACAAACAAATAAATAGATAAACAGATAAATAAATGAGCAAATAAATAAATAAATGAACAAACGAACAAATGAATGACTAAACAAATAAATAAACAAACAAACAAATAAATAGAAAATTAAAGAAATAAAAACGACTACCCATAACAGCTCACATTTAGAGTGTGTTTTTAGGGTTACAAAGTACTTCTTGATCCATGATTTCCTTTGCTCTCCTATGTACTTTATGAAGCGTGTACAATTATTCTCCCTCTTTTATGGACCATGCTCCAAGAAATTCAGGATCATACAAATAGTGTCTGAGGTGTGATTCTACCCAAATATTCTTGACTCCAAATCCAGGGTTCTGTCTTTTCCTGAGTAATTTCTCTGCCTCACATCTATCTCTCCTCGACCCTCCCTGATTCTTGGAAATAGCTATCACCCCCCCACCACCCCCAGAAGGGTTCCCTATCCACAATGGGAGAAGAAAGACCAAGCAGACAACCGGCCAACGGTCCTGGGAGGGCACTTAGCCCTCACTTCTCTCCTACGGACCTGCCTCTCATTTATTTCATCCTTTCTCCTTGCTGCTTCCCCAGAACTGTGAGAACAAGTTCTGTCCCTTAATATGCCCCCAAGCCTGGTTCGGGGGAGGGAAGGGCAGCAGCGAGCTTGGTTTCCAGCAGCTGCCTGATTCTTGATTCCCTGGGCTAAAGGCAGCTAAGCTCCGAACTTGAAACTTGAAAGGAATGGAAAGCCCCCCCCCCAAAAAAAAAATGTAAAACAAACATCAACTTGTAATCAGCTGTAAATCATCTCTCTTTGCCTTCTCTTTTCTTTCTGTCTCTCCCAGACACAAAAAGGCTCACTGAAGGCAGTTTTCACATGGAACCAAGAGGAATGGCTAAAAGGAAGGAAGGAATGTTAGGCATTGTCGAGTTCAATTCACTCTGACACTCGTTGCTGTGTGATTGGGAGGGAGTTATTGTAGGGGAAAAAGGGCTAAGAATCTCAGAGATTCACTTAATGAAGGTCACCGAGGGTGGCCACAAAACAAGACCCAAATGTTTGTTTAAAGCCCTCTCTGTCCCAGCATTGTTTTAGCTAGAAGGGGGGAAGGCTGAGTGGTGATGGGGGGTGAATTATCAGAGTAAATATGGTAACTTGGGGTTTGCATGGCTGCAATATCCCAAAAGAACTCGAGGCATTTTCCCAGAACAGTGTAATCAGTTTCCCAGGGTCTAAACTACAATTTGGGGAAAAGGATGCCTTTTATGATGTGGATTAAACTCTTTCTAAAGACAGCATGGCATCGAGGAGAGAGGGACAGCTTTGGAGTTAGGAAGACGTTGGTTCAAACCTACTGCTGATACCTACTGGCTGGGTGACCCTGGACAAGTCCCTTAATCTTCTCAGTAGCCCCAGAAGACTCTATAAATTGCACAAAAGTTGCTGATCTGATTGGATATGAGGAATTTCTACAATAAAAGTTCTTTATGCTAATGGGATCAGTGGTCTAGACTCCTCAGCTTTCTCTCTCTCTCTCTCTCTCTCTCTCTCTCTCTCTCTCTCTCTCTCTCTCTCCCTCCCTCCTCTCTATTCTCTCTGCCTCTCTCTCATCTTTCTGTCTTTGACTCTGACTCTCTCCCTCTTTGCCTTTCTCTTCTCTTTCTCTCTCTCTCTCTCTCTCT
>NC_058132.1:671656262-671669634 GCF_016433145.1 Gracilinanus agilis | reverse complement strand
GAGAACTAGAAGGAGGAGAGAAGAGGGAGAGAGGAGGGGGGAAATGAGAAAAAGAGATCTAAGGAAAGAGAAGAAGAATGAAGACAGAGAAATAGAGAGAGCGAAGGAGAGAGAGGGCAAAAGAAAGAGAGAGGAAGGGAGTAGAGATGAAGAGAAAAAAGGAAATGAGAGGGAGAGAGAAAGAGAAAGATGAGAGGGCAGAAAGCAAAAGAAGGAAGAGGGGCAGCTGGGTAGCTCAGTGGAGTGAGAGTCAGGCCTAGAGACAGGAGGTCCTAGGTTCAAACCCGGCCTCAGACACTTCCCAGCTGTGTGACCCTGGGCAAGTCACTTGACCCCCATTGCCTACCCTTACCAATCTTCCGCCTATGAGACAATACACCTAAGTACAAGGGTTTAAAAAAGAAGGAAGAGAAGAGAAAAAAAGGAATTAAGAGAGAAAAGAAAGAGGGGAAAAAGATAAATGGATGGAATACTGGATATTTTTAGAGGTTCCTTCATTATTCTGTCCTGTCCTGGTCAGAGCAATGACCACTTCCTGGGACAATCAGATGAGAAGAATCGCTGATTTCACGTTTTTTTCCCCTCACAAAGCCCTATATCCTTTTTGTCCCATAAATCACCATTTACAGCCTAGTTTCTCACAAAACAGGCAGCGCTGACCAATTTTCTGTTCATTCATGTCTTGTAAACTCCAGTCACTTGGAGCCAGGCATTCTTCCTTCTCCTTATTGGCTCTCATCATTTTAGCATCACTGGAATCCTTTAAAAGGTGATTCATTAGGGGGCAGCTGGGTGACTCAGTGGATTGAGAGTCAGGCCCAGAGATGGGAAGTCCTGTGTTCAAATCTGACCCTAGATACTTCCTAGCTGTGTGACCCTGGGCAAGTCACTTGACCCCCATTACCTAGCCCTTACCAATACATAGTATTGATTCTAAGACAGAAGGTAAGTGTTTAAAAAAAAAAAAAAGGTGATTCACTAGAAGTAGATTCATCCCCCAAATGGATTTATCCAATAAAAGGAACCCATATGAAAGCTTCATCATTGAGCTTTGCCCCGATAAATGTTATAAAATTCCCTTAATTTTATCAACTATACTGATTTCATTTATGGGTCTCATTACTGCTAAGAAAACCTCAGTTGGAGTCATGAAGAGTAGGACACAACAGAAACAACTGAACAAGAACCATCCCCTTAAGCTAATTTCATGCTGTGCCAACTTATCAAGTGAGGGGCATATAGGAGAAATGGAAACTCTGAGCCATGATTTCATTGGTGAAGAAACCACTTTGATTCTCATCCATTCTTGGATCACAACTCAAGTTGGAGCTCCTGTAACCTCTACATAAACCAATATCTGATAGCTTTTCAGGTAAGGTTATAACTGTGTGGACACTGAGATTTGGTCTGAAATCATTAATTAGGGCTAGGTAACTGGGATTGCATCAGAGAGTGGAAAACTTAAAGGCGTTCCCAGCACACGAAGTCAAACAATGGAACTTGGTATCTAGTTTGGAGAAGACTTCATTAAAATCAGAAGCTTGTTGGTGATCAGTCCTGCCTTACTCTTTGTGACCTCATTTGGGGTTTTCTTGGCAAAGATACTGGAGTGGTTTGCCATTTCCCTTGCTAGCTCACTTGACAGATGAAGAAACCTAGGCGAACAGGGGTAAGTGACTTTCCTAGGGTCATACAACTTATAAGAGTCTTTTTTAAAATGTAAAATATGAATTAAGTTCTTTATATGAAAGGAGAAAACAAGGAGCATAAATTGGTATTATCATTATTATTCTTATCAGTAGGAGGACTCTTACATTAAAATTTATAAATGACTTCCAACAACTGAGGCTAGATTTGAACTTGGAAAGATGAGTCTTTATGACTTTAAACCTGGCACTTCATCTACTGCACCACCTAGCTTCCCAGAACATAGGAGGCTGCCATATGGCAAATGGGTAGAGGAAGGAGGAGATCTCTTATCACCTGCTGTTTCCCTCCAGCTCTCCTGAACCCTTATGTTCTCTATTCTTCCCATTTCCCTTATGAAAATAAAGATCTGCTTTGCGCTGACAATTCCAGGAAGAGTTTGAGGTCATTCATTGCTTCAGGCATACTCAGGTGTGCCTTTATGCAAGGCCCTTTCTAAATTACTGGTGCCCTTTTTCTCTTGAAATGACATTGTATTACTATACACACAAAACACACATATGTGTGTATATAAGAGATATAATATATATTTACAATTTTTTTGTGTTGACTAGTTTGCATTCATACTGAATCCCTCTACCCCTTTTAGAATGCAAGCTCCTTTCGGGCAGGAATTTTTCGTCAATGTAATTGTTTGTCCTGATATCCCCAGAATATTTTTAGCCACATTTTTTTAACCAGACTAGTGATTTCCTAAGTAGAGTGAAATCCAAATTAAGAACTTAAAAGATCACAGAATCCCATAGATTTTAGAGTCAGAAAAACCTATCTAATCAGAGGCAGCTAGGTGACTCAGTGGATTGAGAGTCAGACCCAGAGACAAGTCCTGAGTTCAAATTTGACCTCAGACACTTCCTATCTGTGTGACCCTGGACAAGTCACTTAATCCCCATTGCCTAGACCTTACCACTCTTTTGTCTTGGAACCAATACATAGTATTGATGCTAAGACAGAAGCTAAGGGTTAAAAAAAAAGTCTATTTACTTCATCCCATACCCATAAAGAATCCCCACTCCAACATAACCAATGTGTGGTCATATAGCCTCAACTTAAAGACCTCAAAGGAGGGGAAGCCCACCAACTTCCCTAAACATCTCATTCTAATTTGTGATAGCTCTTCTTATGAGGAAGTTTGCCCTGACATCAAAATGATCCCCAATGTTCTGCCCTACTGAAAAGAACAAACTTAATTTTTATTCCAGATGGCAATCTTCATAGCTATCATGCCTACCCCGGTCTTCTTTTACTCAAGCTAACTATCCCTGGTTCCTTGCTTCTTCAACGACTGAATGAGTGAATGGCTTTCCCATTATTGATAGTGTACAATGTCCATCTTGAGAATGAACCCCACTTCATGAAGAGATTCTGGATAGAATATCTTCCTTCAACACTGTTGATGCTCTTTTCACAAATAACTTCTATGATGAACATCCAACATTTGGTGCTCTTTGCAAAAAGGGAAGGCAACAAGAATTTATTAAGTGTTGCTTATGTTCCGGGCACCATGCTAAGAATTAAGAATATTTATCTCATTGCCTTGAGCAAAAAGATTAGCTACACGTGAATATCAATGTGCACAGTAGATGAGGAGGACCTTGATCTGATCTTAGAAAAATAATTTAAGCAAGCAATTCTAAAGAAAAATTTTTCCCCCAAAACCTAGATTTACAAGTGGATCCTATCAAACATTAAAAAAAAGAACAATTAATCACAATGTTACATGAGCTGTTTGTAAATTAGGAAAAAAAAAGTCAAACAAATTTCTTCTATGAGATAAATATGAAAATACAGTTCTGATACCTGAACCAGGAGAGATAAAATAGAAAAAGAAAACTGTGGACCAATATTTTAAAGACTATTGATGCTAAAATAATGAATAATATGTTAGCAAAGAGGTTAGAAAAACATACTTAAAAGTTTTAATGATTTGAACAGGTTGGTTTATATAAGGAATGGTTTATATGAGGGTTCTTTCAGTATAAAGAAAGTTATAAACATGATAGACCATAAATAATTACAAAGCCAATAATATCACATATTCATATCCACAGATGCAGAAAAAATGTTGGATAAAATACAACACACATTTATATTTTAAAAATTTTAAAGGTTTAGAAATCAATGGACTTTCCTTAAAATAATGAATGACAGCTATCTAAAATCAGGAATTAATATTATCTGTATTGGAAGAATGATAGAGGGCCTTTTCAATAAAATGAGAGAATAAAACAAGGATGTTATTACTCACTACTAATATTTCATACAGTTCTGGAATGATAGTTATAGAAATAAGTTAATAAAAAGGAACTGAGGGAATAAAAATAGACAATGGCAAAGCAAAACTAGTACTTTTTGATGATGATATTTAACAATAACTTTAATAATTAATAATTACTAAATCCAATAATTTATTTAAATAACCTTGGAGATTGAATTACAAATTAAGAAGTTCAATAGAATAGCAGGATATACAATAAGCTCATACAAATCATCTGCTTTTCTGTATATTAGCAAAAATAAACAAACCAAAAAAGAAGGAATATACATATTCCTTTAAAAAAAACCATAAAATATAAGAAATATCTTGGAAATCATTTACTCAGACCATCAATAAAAATCACAATATGTTTCACATATAAATATGTGTATATGAAGGCCATTTTATATGCATTCTAATATATTCATATGTTATATATTTTCTTACATATTCTAATACATATTCTTATATATAATATACATATATAAATTAAAAGAGTACCTTTGGTAACTATGGAGTTTGGACAATTATTTGACCAAATAATGGTCAGAGAAAGTAAAACAGACTATTTTAAGTATGTAAAATTGAAAAGTTGTTGCACAAACAAAAGCAATGCATTTAAAATGAGAAAGAAAACAGTTAACTGGAAAAAAAAATCTTGGTTGTTTGTTGTTCCTGCATTGTTTCAGTCATGTCTGACTCTTGGTGATCCCACGTGGGGGTTTTCCTGGCAAAGATACTGGATCAATTTGTCTTTTCTTCTCTAGCTCATTTTATAGATGAGGAAACTGAGGTAAACAGGGTCCAGGGCCACCTGAGTAGTATCTGTGGACAGATTTGAGGAAGATTCATCTTTCTGTGTCCAAGTCCAGTGTTTTACCCACTATATCATGTAACTGCCCTCAAAAAAGCAGCAGTTTTTCTGATAAGATTCTAATATATGATATATAAAGAATTATACACAAATATATAAGAAAAAGAGCCATTTCCCAACGAGTGGTCAAATGAAATAAACAGTAGAAAAAAAGATATGTCACCTATCAAAAAGGCTTATGAAAAATTCCCAGTCCTTAAAAAGAGAAATGCAAATTACACCACTACCAAGTCTCTACCTCACACTTATCAGATTGTCATACATGATGAAAAAAAGAAAAGAATTCTTGGAGGACCAGCATAATAGCACGCTTTTAGAGCTATGAATTGATCTAATCACTCTGAAAAGAATTTGAAACTATACCCTCAAAAGTCACCTAACAGTGCACAATCTTTGACCCAGTAGTAATACTCCTGGGCACATTCCTCCAAAAAGCCAAAGAGAAAAAGGAACCATGCAAGAAATACTTGTAGCAGCATTTTTTGTTGTATCAAAGAAGTGGAAACTTATTGGTTGCCCATCAACTAGACAATGTCTAAAAAAACTTATATGAATGGTCAAGTATGGCATCAAAACACACATACATAAAAAGCTCCATAAAAATGACAAAAGGCGATTCAGAGAAGCATGGGAGGACTTGTATGGACTGATAAAGAGTGAAATGAGCAGGACCAAAAGAGTTTATGCAATGATTACAATAATGCAAAGATGATGATCAATGACCAATTAGTTACTTCAAATGACAGATGATCAGTTGCGTTCCACCCCTCAGGAGAAAGGTGACAGAACTAGATGTACTCAAAGTCTGAGAGACACATTTTCTGACTATGCCTAGTGTGAGAATAAGTTTTTTCTGAATATTCTTATTTCTTAAAAGGGATGACCTTTTTTTTTCCTTTTTTGGATGAGGGGGGAAGGGAAAGCAGTCATTGGGTGGTGATAATAGTGTCCTTCCAAAAAAGAAAACAGAAATAAAAAAAGTATCAATTCACCATGTTTTTTTTGTTTTTTTTTTAAGAGAAGATAGCAGAAGAAAGTTCAGAAGATGGCATAGACTAGCAGGGAGGTATTGATACTTTAGTTCTAAATTTATTTTTGTTTATTTAAAAATGAGCTCTCCATGACAGAGATTTATGGTTTCATATAAAATCCCCTTTTATATTTTTTGTTTATGGAAACTTTTTTGTTTTGATGTTTGTTAATTCAATAATAATAGTAAAAAAAGAAAACATCATAAAATTGATCATGTTAGACTGACCTAACTTCCTTCTTTGACTTTGGGGGATCAAGGGAATACTCTTGATATAAATCTATATAGATATAAGCAAAACATTTAATAAATTCTCTCAAGTTATTTTTTGTGATCATAATGTGGACAATATTACATTTAACAAGGTGTAGCTAGGATTGGTTGAATGAGCAAATGCAAAGAACAGGCATTAGTGATTTAAGTCAATCTAGCTGTGGTTTCTAATGGAATGTCCCATGGATCTGTATGGTTTATCATTTTTTGGTCAACAATTAGAATAAGGGCATAGATAATAAAATCAAATTTGTAGACAACATCGACATAGGAAGGAGTAGTTTATATGATACACAAGAGTCCCTAAAAATCTTAAAATGCTGGAACATTGGCCTAAATCTAATATAAAATTTAATAGGGTCAAATGCAATGTCTTATACTTGTTTTTTCTTTTTAAATTAGTTTTGCAAATAATGGGGTAGTTGGGATCAGAAAGTAGATTGTTTAAAAAAAGATCTGAGGGTTTTGGATGGACTATAAACTCAACATGTGATATAACTATTTAAAAAAAACTATTAACAGAGAGAGGCAGGACTATAGAGGTAGCAAGGCTTAGTTGATAAAATTTTGGGCTTGAAATCAGGAAGACCTGGGTTCAAATCCTGCCTCTGGCACTTGTTAGTTTTGAGATATTGGACAGATCACTTAACTTTTGTGGGTCTTAGACTTTTGCATAACTGAAAGGGGTTCCCATGCTGAAATTTCTACACCCAGAGGAAATTACAGACCCTTTTACACAGTGTCCAGGACTAGGAAGGTGATTCTTCTTGCTAGAAGAAACATGTCTACAAACATGCCAGTGTTGGGGGAGCTTTCAGAATTAATAGCCCTCTGATCTAACCTGCAAACTGGAACAGGAGTTTCTGCCTTAATAGATACCCCTTACAAGTGGTCATTTCAATCTTTGCTTGAAGCCCTCTAGCTAGTAACCTGCTTGTAAATGTTTAACAACCAGCTCTCTTTTAAAAAAAAAAAGTTTATAGGACATTTTTAAATTTAGTTCAGATTATTAACATTTTCTCCATCACTTCCATAGGTCTAGATAACCAACAAAACAATAAATTAAGCCCTGATTTATAACATTTACCAGTTTCCAAGACGTAAATTGCTCACACTGAACATTTAACAATTAGAATCCCTGATGGCTCCAGCATACCTCTTGACTCTAGGCTGCTACTCCCCAAAGAGCCTACTCTAGTTTTGGATGAGGCATACATCACATTAGCCTTTTGGATTTCTACAAATTTTCATTAATGGGGATGACTCAAAAATACTGATTATTGGGAGACAGTTGTTTTGGTTTTTTACCTTGATTTTTCAAATAATATTAAATCAGTTTTATTTTTGTAGAAAGTACAGTGACAACGTACCTTGGAGTGACAAGGTCATAGACCCCACATTTTCTAATAGACAAAAAGATAGCTTTGAAATGCTGTATAATGTCAAAGCTAGAAGACCTCGGGATCTTATTTTATAGACAGGAAACCAAGGTCCAGAGAAATGACTTCTCCACAGTCATACAACTAATGTGTGGCATAGCTATGAGGAGAAACCAAGTTGGTCAGCTATAAGTCTTTTCTCCCCACCAAGAGAATGTTAGCTCCTTAATGGCAGGAACTCTTTTGTTTCATTGCTAATCAAGATGCCCATTACATGATGGGATTTCAATAAATACTTATGGAATTGATTTGGTACCCTTTCCCCTTTATTTCTCATACTATTCTCCACCATTATTTTTTGTTCACTCATTTTAATTGTGCCCAAGGGAATTGTGGTCCTAAAATTAGAAGTACAACTATTTTCACAGATTACAGTTTGGGGAAAAAGCTAAGTATTTCCGGGGCCCAGAGAATTAAACGTATGAGCCAACGATCCGGAGAAATTGACTGAATCTGGAGGAGGCAAAGGAGTCACAATAAAAAGATGGAAATTTTGGGGAAATATTGTGAATCAGATAATCACTTTCCTGATTTTGACTTCCTGATCCTCCCCAGCTCTGTTAACCAGGGACAGTAACAGATCTTATATTTCTTTTAGTCTCTTGGATATAATAATAATAACAATAATCGCTAGCGCTTATATGCACCTACTATGTAGCAGGCACTTTACAAATTAATATTTGATCCTCACAACAATCCTAGGTGGGAGGAGCATTGTTTTTGTTCAGTCATTTCAGTCATATCTGACTCTTTGTGATCCTGTTCGGGGTTTTCTTGGCAAAGGTACTGGGGTGGTTTGTCACTTTTTTTCTCAGCTTATTTTACAGATGAGGAAACTGAGGCATAAAGGGTTAAGTGAGTTGATCAGGGTAATACAGCTAATAAGTGCCAGAGGCTGGATTTGAACTCAGGTTTGCCTTTTTTATTTTATTTTTTTTAAACCCTTAACTTCTGTGTATTGGCTCCTTGGTGGAAGAGTGGTAAGGACGGGCAATGGGGGTCAAGTGACTTGCCCAGGGTCACCCAGCTGGGAAGTGTCTGAGGCCAGATTTGAACCCAGGACCTCCCATCTCTAGGCCTGACTCTCAATCCACTGAGCTACCCAGCTGCCCCCTCAGATCTGCTTTTTATTCAGACCCAGATCTCTGTCTAATGCACTACTTAGCTGCCTTTCCACATACACTGGGACCAATCCAGACTGACTTTTCCATTTCCTTCTGCTCTCATTCCCCCACAGGACACTGCCTCCTTTTCCCTAGGTGGGAAATAACTATTGATTCTTCCTGGGTGGAACTGATGAGTCACTAGAATACACTGGTCATGTTTTTGGTGGGATATCAAAGTAATCTGCCCTTTTAAAAATGAGAGTAAGACATATCAAGTCCATATGTAAACTAAAGCTCTACACATGTCAGTGCTATAAACTCAATTAAAAAACACTATAAAATCTTTTGGGGGAATGGCTGAACAAATTGTGGGTGATGGAATACTATTGTGCCCTGAAAAATGATAAGCAGGATGATTTCGGAAAAGCTGGAAAGATTTGTGGGAACCGATGCAGAGCAAAACAAGCAGAACCAGAGAGCACTGTACACAGTAGCAGCAATACTGGACGATGATTCTCTGGGAAAACTTGCCTACTCTCCTCAGTGCAATGATCTGGGATAGTCCTGAAAGACTTAAGATGAGGAATGCTACCCACCTCCAGAGAAAGAACTGCTGGAGTTCACATGGGTGTGTCTTTGGTTTTATTTGGGGATTTGGGTTTTGTATGAGTTTGTTCTTACAACAATGGCCAAGAAGGAAGTGGGTGTTGCATGATAATAAACAAACAAACAAACAAAAAAACAAACTCACCTTCTGTCTTAGAATCCATACTAAGTATTGATTGATTCCAAGACAGAAGAGAGGTAAGGGCTAGGTAATCAGAGTGAAGAGACTTGCCCATGGTAACAGAACTAGGAAATATCAGAGGTCACATTTGAACCCAGGACCTCTTACCTTCAAGCACTGTGCAGGGAATAAGCTTTTACATAGCAACTACTATGTGCCAGGCACTGCCCTAAGTGCTTTTATGAATCTTTTTATAGGAATTCTAAATCAGAATATTGTTATGAATGCCAAGAACCAATATGACTTACTCAGTTCTTTCACCTGTATAATGTACCTTCATAAGATCCAGACTGATTGGAGTTTAGGCTAATTTCCATCTTTGAAAATACTGACAATTGGTTTATAGCACACAGGATATCCCATCTAAATATGAATTTCAAGAAAAATTATCACACATTTGAACCACTCTGTGCATCACCAGCCTTTCCAAAGCACAGCCCGCCAGTGTGTTTATTTATTTATTTTTAAACCCTTAACTTCTGTATATTGGCTCCTAGGTGGAAGAGTGGTAAGGGTGGGCAATGGGAGTCAAGTAACTTGGCCAGGGTCACACAACTGGGAAGTGTCTGAGGCCGGCTTTGAACCTCCCGTCTCTAGGTGTGATTCTCAATCTACTGAGCTACCCAGCTGCCCCATTGTGTTTATTTTTATCAGCCAATTAGAGGAGATATTCATTTAGAACAAGCAAGCCAACAAAACACTTGATCAAATAGCCCAGCAAATAAAGTGAGGAGAAAAGCTCCCCCTGAATTTGTGGGGTACACATTCCCGCAGGTTAGGAGATACCACATTACCAGTGGGAGAGGGTACATAGGCAGAGAACATGTATGAGCTGAGCATGTGTGTGGCAAGCACACATGGCAGGAAGATATACATGTGTGTATATATGTATATATAGCTATGGTATATGCATGAAGAATACATGTAGAGTGGACATAAGTGGCCAGAGCACATGGATGATCAGGGAAAATTCTACAATCTCCAATACTCCGAGTCATCCCGCTGCTCTCTGCTGCCCTCTACATGTGTGTTTCAATTGGGTGTATAGATCCTGTGCTTTGTGTTTATCTCTCCCGGTGTCCTACTGTGTCTTCTCCTTATCTCCACTGGATGTGTGGACATGAAATTTCTTTCTGCAACCACGTTCTGTGCTTCCACTTTAAAGGTTCATATAATTGGGTCTTAGAACAGTGTCTGCCATATTCCATTATTCAGTTGTGTCTAACTCTTCATGATCCCATTTGGGGTTTTCTTGGGAGAGATACTGGAATGGTTTACCATTTCCTTCTCCAACCCATTTTAAAGATGAGGAAACTGAGACAAACAGGGTTGAATGACTCACCCAGGGTCACACAGCTAGTAAATGGCTGAATTTGGATTTGAGCTTTCTGACTTCAGACCCAGCACCACAACTACTGAGCCACCTCGCTACCCTAGTTTAACCTGGTAGATATGAATTAATTGCCTCCTATGAGCAAAGCCTCTTGCTTGTAAAGTGATTTATGCCCTAACACGGGATATGTGGAATTCTTTTAGACATATGAATTGTGTGGGCTGGATAAATATGGTATCATACGTATCTTTGCTCAATCTCTTTTCCTCATCACGATCATTTTATAATAAAGGAAGATATAGCCCTCGATTGGTTCTTTGCCTTTTAATTCCAAGTCTGCCCTGGTGGAGTCCTCCAGTCTAATCTGTCTGTGGAACATTGAGTGTATTGATGCCTTGGAAAAAGTTGGATCCATGCTAATTATGTTTCAAGTCGATGAATACAGTCTTTCTAAGTGGCTCTCAATGGTAGCTCTCTGGAGGGCCATAGGCACAGTCCTATGGGAGGCGGTGGAGAGATTAAAATATGCCTCCCAGCCTTGTCATAACAGAACTCTACTGTTTCTCATGATAAAACTCTTGCTATCATGTGTTGTGTGCTGAGTAAAGCAGGGCACATCCGTATGGTTGAAAATCAACTTCAGATTTCGGGGGGGAGCTCTGTTTGGATGATAAGGAGCTATTTTTTACACATTTGCTTTAGACATATCTCACTCAAGCCTTTCAGATTAGTAAATCATTCCCATTTTACATATAAGGAAACCGAGACCAAAGGAAATAAAATGTCTTATCCAGGGCCAAGAGGCTGCCAAGTATCTAAGACAGGATTAGAACTCAGGTCTTCTCTACCGTACTGCCATTCCCAAAGCACTTTGATCTCATTAATATTGGCCATATATCCCATGGAGAAGATGGCAACCCATCCGTGTCTTCTCATCTTGTGGAGCTTTTGCATAAATCTTCCATAAAGAATGTACTCCAGGCGTAGGAAGTCATTCTCTAAGTCTGTAGTTATTCTATGGAGGCCATTGCAGTCCTAGGACAGCCCATCTGTTCTTCTGTATGTGAGAGACCAATCCACCTCCTTTCCTAATCAACAATATCCCTAATGTCTTCTACACCATTTCTCACAAGTAAGCAAATGCTCATTGGCCAAGCTGCAGCCTGCTCACATCTGCTATGTTCAGTTCTTAAACCTTTACCTTCCATCTTAGAATCGGTCCAATGTATTGTCTCTGAGACAGAGGAATAGTAAGAGCTAGGTGAGCAAGATTAAATGACTCACCTAGGGTCACACAGCTAGGAAGTGTTTGAGGCCAGATTTGAACCCAGGACCTCCTGTTTCTAAGCTTGGCTCTACCCACCAAGTGTGCTTTAAAAAAACAACAACAACAACAAAAAAAAACCCTTCCCTTCTGTCTTAGAATCAATAGAGTTTATTGGTTCCAAGGCAGAAGAGCTGTAAGGGTTAGGCAAAGTTAGTTGTCCAGGTCACACAGCTAGGAAATGCCTAGGGCCAGATTAGAACCCTTTTGGCTTTCAATCCATTGAGCCACCAAGCTGTCCTCTCCTGTGTGTTTCCTAATTTGTGCTTTGGGTTACTTGCAATTCTGATTTTTCTATAAGGACCCTGGATGTGGCCATGAAGATAAAAGCTTTTTGAAAATCTCCATAGTTGTGAGCAATGATTTCCATAATTATGGAAGCAATGTTTCATGATATCTAATTATATAGCATCACCAGGAGGATTCTGGTGTTTAAAAAGGTAGGTTTTTGCCAAAGGGAGTAAGTGAGACATCGGCAAAAATGCTGGACTCTTTCTCAAATGAGATTCAGCTTCTTATTCTCCATGGATTGCTACACTGAGCTCTTAAGGCACCGTGGAGCTAAATGAATAGGCCTTATAGTACGTTAGAGCCAAAGGACATCATCTACAAGCAGGAGAAGCTAGAGAACCTCACCCTCTCCAAGTGTTGGAAAATATGGTTCAGGGAATAATCAGTAAGTAAACTTGTATTAAGTACCTTCTCCTATTACATGCCAGGCACTATGCTAGGTACTGAGGATAACAAAAGAAGAAAAAGACAGCCCATACTTTCAAGGAGCTCACATTGAATGAGGGAGAGAATATACAAACAAATATATAAGAAGCACCTCTGCGCTCTGCGTGGGATAAATAGGAAAGTACTAGAATTAAGAGGGGTTGGAAAAGGCTTCCTATAAAAGATGGGATTTTAGTGGGAACTTAAAGGAGGTCAGAAAAGTTAGTAGGAGGTGTTGAGGAGGAAAGGCTTCCAGGCATGGGGCACACCCAGAGAAAATGAATAAAAGAGGCCAAAGGGTTCTAGATGATTTAGAAGTCTATATATTATGCCTTTACTTCACGAATGAGGCATCTGAAGTCATTCAATATAATTGGCAAAAGATAACATTTCTTGTTATTATATATAATATATGTAATATATATTATATATGTATGATATTATATATTACATATATTATATATATAACATTCTCTCTCTCTCTCTCTCTCTCTCTCTCTCTCTCTCTCTCTCTCTCCCCCCCCC
>NC_058132.1:671638995-671655962 GCF_016433145.1 Gracilinanus agilis | reverse complement strand
CTCTCTTTCTCTCTCTCTCTTTCTCTCTCTCTCTCTCTCTCTCTCTCTCTCTCTCTCTCTCTCTCTTTCTCTCTCTCTCTCTCCCTCCTTCTTTCTCTCTCTCTCTCTGTCTCACTCTGTCTGTCTCTGTCTGTCTCTGCCTTGCCTCTCTGTCTCTCTCTCTCACACACAGAGAAATTGGCTCAAATCTCACAGCCAAGAAAGAAGGCATTGCAAAACTAGCTGCCTGTGACTAGTCGGAGCACTGGTTATTACAAAGGTCAAGACCAATAGCAAATAAGGAAAAAGGAAAGTATAAGGGCTCCAACCTGTCTTATTTTAAAAAGCAAGGAACTCTGGAAAATGGCTAGTTGATATATTACTGAATCTCTAGGCCGACCCAGACCACGTGTAATATTGGAAATTTCTGAGAAACGATAAACTGTGGCTCATGCCCAGCCCCTGGTATCTTCTGACAATAACTTCAGCCTTTGGCTCATGTTTCTCCAAGGTTCCTTCGCTCCCACCCAAAGCATTCAGGGTAAAGAAATATATACTGGACATATTTTGTTTAACCTAGAAAAAACCAAAAATGACTCATTCCAGAACCCATAAATAAGTAAGACATTTCCTCTTCTGCCTCTGCTGGACTTCTGTCTTGCCCACTGAACCATGTGGTCCTCTAGACTTAAAGTGTCACCCTGGGTGGGGCCCTCTGACAGGGGGAGAGAATGTTGGTAGTTATGATATCAAGTATTCCTCCCCTCTGGTCTCTACCACCTTCCCCAGTGACATATATATTTCTTCTGACTACTATTGTGGGTTCCTTTCCCGACAAGGGGAAAGATCTCAGTTGACCTTTTGGTCCTTGTGACTCACAGTACCAGTAAGGAATAGGTCTAGGTTTCTCCTCCAAGTCATGAGTCCTTGAAGGGCCAAACCTAGTTTTCTATTGTGTTTTTGCCTAAGAGCTCCTTTATTCCTTTTACATCCATCTTGGATCTCAGAGATGGATGCTTCATCTAATTCAATTTCTCTTCTGGGAGAATTGATGTTTCCCTCAAGGACAGAGGACCATTTCACCATGCATTTATTCATCCAATATCTTCACTACAATTCATTTGAAACAGCTGGGAGGTGTGATGTTTAGAGCACCAGATTTTGAATCATGAAGATCTGAGTTCAAATCCAGCCTCAGATCTTAACTAGCTGTGTGACTCAGGACAAATCACTTAAACTCTGTCTGCTTCAGTTTTCCCAGATGTAAAATGGGGATTATATTTCCCAGTGTTATAGTGAAGATCAAATGAAATAGTATTTATAAAAATTTTGACACAAAGTAGGTACTTAATACAAGCTTATCTTCTTCTTCTTTGCTTTCTCGTTTTTTTAAAAACCCTTACCTACGATCTCTGAATCAATATTATGTATTGGTTCCAATGCAGAATAATGATAAGGACTAGGCAATTGGGGTTAAGTGGCTTGCCCAGGGTCACACAGCTAGGAAGCGTTTGAGATTAGATTTGAACCCAGGACTCTTGACCCCAGACCTGGCTCTCTATCTACTGAGGTAACTGTCCCTTCTTTGCTTCCTTCAAATATAAAATGTCAGTGTTGGCAGTTCATTATGAAATTATATGATGTTTAAAAAGATCTTATCAATGGGATAATAAGAATTTTGGACAAGGGGGAATTCATATTTTGAAACATCTTGTTGGTACATTAATAAAAATAGAGGCATTGACTCTGATGATCATAATTATTTTTGCTATTAATTACATATAGGATAGTGTAAGATAGGTAGCACAGTGCATAGAGCACCAGATGTGGAATCTGGAGAATCTGGGTTCAAATCTGGCCTTACATGCATCCTCTCTATGAGACCCTGAGAAAATCACTTAATCCTGATTGCCTATCCTTTGCTGCTCTTCTGTGTTAAAAAGTAAGGGTTTAAACAATTATACATGAACATTTATTGTTAGTCATATATGACAAAAAATAATGTAATTATTCATTCCTTGCACTTAGTAAATGTTGAATAAATATTTGTTGTTTTACTGTATTATGTTGCCCAATATTCAATGGGGGAAGTGGAACATTTGTGTTGCTCTATATATGCATGGATGGATAGATAGACACAGACAGATAGGAGAGAGAGAGAGAGAGAGAGAGAGAGAGACAGAGAGAGAGAGACAGAGAGAGAGAGACAGAGAGAGAGAGACAGAGAGAGATTGTTAGCTGGGACTTCTGATGAGGAACTCACTAATTGGAGGAGAGGACCAAAGGGGAAGAGTTATCTTTTAGGGCAAGAAGTCTCCTGGGAGACATGGTGAAAAAGGTTCTGAGAATCAGGAATAAAGTTAGGAGAAGAGTAAAGGAATGATTGGGGGGTTTTAACTTATTTTTTCTTCCCCCACAAACAATGAAAATGGTGACCCCTCTCAGGACATGATCAATTATAACCTTACAAATCATAGATCTGGAGATGGAAGGGACCCAAGAGGTTATCCTGGCCCACCCCTTCATTTGACAGATGAGGAAACTGAGGTTCAGGGAAGTTAAGTGATTTGTTCAAAGTCATACAAGTAGTGAGTCAAATTTTGAGTTTGAGTTTAATTTGAACTTGGATCCTCTGAATCCAAGGATGGCATCTTTTTTGTTAAGACTATTTTGAAATAATCCTGGCTCTTTACAATCACTGGGGGGAGGCAGTGGGGAATTAAGGGCTAAATTTAATTGTCCATGGCCTACCCAGAAAGGCTCAGATTTCCATTTCTCTGATAGGTGAGATATTTGGCCCATGAAAGAAAATCGTGAATGATCTAGTCTTTCCTCAATTCAGATTTTATCTACTTTTGTATCTCCCACTCTGAGATGCATCTAGAAGTCATCTGGAATATATCACTGCTCTCCCAAGTTTTCACAAAGGAAAACAACTCAAGGGTGACATCAGCAAACTTCAGCAGCACTGAATCCCAAGCCTTGCAGCTGCAAGCAAATGTTTTTCCTGCCAGGAGACACTGTGCCAAGTGCTCCTCCTCCATGGGCTACTGTTCAGAGCATCTTGTCTTTCTCCTAGGATCATTCCAATCTTGTTGGATCATAACGATGGAGGTGCCCCAAAAAGAACTGTGTGTGGGTGTGTCAGAAGTTGTAATTAACTGATGCCTTGTCTGGAAAAGAGAGAGAAAAAGCTTCAGAAAGCAAGAAGGGACATGGGGTATGTGGGTAAGGGGAATGACGGGGCCAGAGGATGGAAAGGAAGAATGGAAAACAAGAGAGATTAGAATGGAGAGGGAAACAATGATGAAGCCAGAAAGTTTCTTCAGTAGGTCACAGAGTCTAGCAATGCTCTAGGCAGAGTTGATTCAGGGACAGAAGAATGATAGATGCCATAGGATAGTCATGTGCTTCTTTTAGGAGATGCAGAGCTCAGGAAAAAATGTTAAAAGGAAGAAAAGAGGGAAACAAAGAAAAAAAATAAGAATGGAAGAAAAGCTACTGTAACCCTGCCATGACATAGATGTAGAGCATAGGAAGTGAGGGAGTCCTGCCCCTTCATCTTACAGATGAGCAAACCAGGTCCCAGGGAGGTTAAGTAAATTGCCCAAGAATGAACAGGTGATAGAATCACACATTTAGAGGTGGAATAGTCAGCAAAGGGTATTTTTAACCCACTCCCTAGCCTTAGTTTGCCAATGAGGAGACTGAGGATCATAGAAATTAAATAACTTGCCCAAGGTCCCATAAGCAGTAAATACAAGAGGTTGAATTGAAACTCAAGTCTCCTATGACCAAGTTTTCCTAGTATAATCAAGTTATTTTCAGGGTCAAGCTCTTGAAAACTCTATGGGTATATCTTAGATTCTTAGGATTGAGAGCCGTGAGGAATTTTTATAGATTGTCTAGTCTGATACATAATAATAGCTCACTCTTATCAGTATATGCTATTATTATTAATAGTATTATTATCTCATCCTCTATTAATGGGGTTCACAAAGGAATAGGTTCTGTAATTATTTCTTAATATTCAGTATTCTCTGGACAGTTTCACAGGTGTGTAAAATAAGTGCATTTTGTGGTTGAATAAAAACTTTAAGATGGAAGCTCATGATCTATATAGGTTTGCTGAAAGAGCCTCAGTGCAATTCCTGAAGCAGAGATTAGGGTGGGGAAGACGTGAACTGCATCCTAGTTCCTCCTAACTTTGAGCTCATCCAGGTCTCCTCATTTGGAAAGCTTTCAACTCCATGTAGGTTGGAGATCACGAGCATTCGAGATGGTGATATTGATTTAAAAGGTTGATCTTCAAGTTGTATGTCCCAGTATAATGTCCAGGAGATTATGGGCTACAGTTCAGTTTTGTTAATGGTGTGTTTCCAATGGAATGTATTTGTTGCATTCTCCAGGATATTAGGAGGTCTGTATTTTCAATATGGGGATTTGTTATCTATCAGGTGGTGAAGGGCGGCCAGCTTCCAAAGTTTAATTCTGATGGCCATTCATATCTTGCCAGGTGCTAAATATCTACGGTCTTCAATGAAGCTTGGTGCTGTTTCCATTATTTCCTTGTAGAGTCTATACTTGGTCCAGGGTCCTTAAGGATAATTCTTTTATAATTTCTAGTGACAGTGACCTGGCCCTTAATTACCACCATCAAACTCTCGAAAACTTTTGAAAAGCTTTCAAAACAAATTTGAATAAATCATCGCCTAGATTGATTTTTTTGGTTGGCAAATTGTTGCCTGAGTTCATGCAGATGTCTTTCAAGGATGGTCTTTAAATGCCACTCTTGGGTCTTAGTCATTGCATAGGCTCCGCGTAGAGATAAGCCACTTGAGGTTACATTAGCCAATCCAATGATGAACATCTTTTCTCAGCCTTTATTACTTCTCAGTGAAGTGATGTCTACTTGTCTCAAAAGCATCTCTATAGGTTTTTCAGCTGTTCCAATATGCTCTTAGAATGCCTATCAATCCCATTCTTCCGTTCTTTCTGGAGTGTCAACATTCATTTTTTTTATAGCAGTATGAGGATAATTGACCCTAGGTTTTTTTAGTATTGGCTATATTTTTCTCAAGGTACTTTCAGAATCTCTCATGGTTCATTTTGTACTTCTGAAAACATATGTTAAGACTAACTACAGCCTTTTTGATATCTTTATGCTAAATTCATTTGCTTTAAATGGATGGCAATTCATTCCAGGTCCCTGCCACCAAAAACTAAAGATCATCCTTCTGAACCTGGAATTACTGAAGAAAGGCACCACTGTCCTGCCAGTCTTCCAGCTTTATAACCTTAGAGTTATCCTGGACATCTCTCTTTCTCACTCTCCCTGTCTCTCAGTTGATTTGCCAACAAGTTACCAAATCTTGTCATTTCTGCCTTTGCAACATTTCTACCATCAGAAGACAAAAGCAAGAACAAACATCTTAAACATTAAACATAATTAAACATTAATTTAATAGGAGGAAAAACAGGAATAATGGAGTATGGTCCACCAATAAACCTGGGTCACACTCTCCCACAAGTACACAGAGTGCCAGGTCTATAATTAGGAAGACTCATCTTCCTGAATTCAACTCTGAGACTTACTACCTGTGTGATCCTGGGCAAGCCACTTAACCCTGTTTACCTCACTTTCCTCATCTGTAAAATGAGCCAGAGGAGGAAATGGCAAACCACTCTAGTATCTTTGCCAAGAAAACCCTAAATTGGAATGGGGATGGACATGTTTGTACAAAAATATTTATATCTGAGATTTTTATAGTGGTGGCAAAAAATGTGGAAAATGAGGTATTGTCCCTAGATTGGGGAATGGCTAAACAAATTGTGGTATATGAGGGTGATGGAATACCACTGTACTATAAGGAAATATGAACTGTTTGTTTTCTATAAAAAATGGAAAGACCTTTATGAACTGATGCAGAGTGAAATGAGCAGAACCAGGAGAACATTGTACATAGAAACTGAAACATTTTGGGATGATCATATGTAATCAACTTTGCTACTAATAGTAATGCAATGATCTAGGACAATGTTGAAAGACCTATGAGAAAGAACACTACCCACATCTAGAGAAAGAATGGTTGGAGAAGAAATACAGAAGAAAACTTATGATTTATCACTTGTTTATATGAGTATATAATTTTGGGTTTTGAATTTAAAAGATTATTACAAAAATGAATAATATGGAAATAGATTCTGAGTGATAATACATGTATGACTGAGTGGAATTGCTTGTTAGCTCTGGGAGGGGGAGAAAAAAGGAAGGGAGACAATACGAATCATGTAACTATGGAAAACTATTTTTAAAAAAATAAAATAAAATTATATTAAAAAATAAAATAAAACATTAAAAAAATAACTGGGGGCATAAGGAGTCAGATATGAGTGAAATGACTGAACAACAATAACAACAAAGTATATACTCATGCGCCTTATCTAATTTGATTATTGTTAACCAATCTATGCAGCAGGTGAATAAACTAAATATTACACTGGGAAGCCTCTGGGACACAAGAGTGGGTAAATCATTTACGAAGTATGTTTAGAAGGATAAGGGCAAGAATTTCTAAAGATGTGATAGATAGGCTATAAAGGCACTAGAGGATGGAACGTCCACATCAATTAGGTCATAGTTTCACCCATCCAAATGGCCAAATCCAATAGTTTATTCTCAGTCCTCCTTCTAGAACTTACACTATACTGTTGATCTCTTTCTGCTCCTAGATACTCTTTCCACCTTGGGTTTTCATGATTTCCCTCTCTTAATTCTCTACTTATATACCTGACCATTCCTTCTCAATCTCTTTTACTGAATCATCATCCTATCCTACTCCATAACTGTAAGTGTACTCCATAGCACTACATTGGGCTCTCTTCTCACTCTTTGCCATGACATATGATCTCATGACCTTCCAAAGATTCAATCATCATTTCTATATAGATGATTCCAAGATTTATATATCTAGTCCTAGTTTCTCTCCTGTGTTCCATTCATAAATTCCAACTGCATATGGGCACTTACAATTCAAGGACCTATTGATACCTTACACTTAACATGCCCGAAGTAAGACTCATTTTGTTTCCACAAAATCATTCTGTCTCCTTCACTTTACAGTCACCAGGCTTGAACTCTCAGTCACTATCAGTTTTCCAACATTCCAGTTGATGCATCTTATATATCCCATTTTTATTTTCTCTCTCACATTCATTCCCTTCTTTCCACTCACATGGTCAACAACTGAGTCCAGGTCCTTGTCACCTTTTAATTGGACCTCTGAAAAAGCATTCTAATTTGTCTTCCATCCTTCAGCCTTTACCACCTCCAAACCTTCCTGCATGCAATGCCCAAAGTGATATTCCTAAACATAGATCTACACATATCACTCCCTTGCTCAAGAGACTCAGTTGACTTCCTGTAAGTATAATTAAAAACAAACAGCACTGGTTGGCTTTTAAAGCCATCCATATCTGGCTCTAGCCTGCTCTTCTCATCTTATTACACATTATTTTCCGTCACTTATACTTGTACCTTCCAAACTGGTCTATTTGCTATTCACTGCATCCCATCTAAGGTCTCCAGCCCTTATGCAGATTGTTCTCCAGGTTTGGAATACACCCTCCTCTTAGATCCCTTAGAATCCTTTATTTCCTTCAAAGCTGAGGTCAAGCACCACCTCATAAGGTAGGCTACTCTGATTGCTAACTCCTCTCTCCATGCCTTCTCCCCTTGCCTTGAAATTATGTTACATTTATTTTGTATGCATTTTCCATTACCTACCTTTATGGAGAAACTGACCTTGACTCCCAAGTTCAGTCCATCTTTCTTTTGGGCAAAAAAGGGATATATGGAGAGAAGACCCCAGAACTATGCAAGCAAGAAGAAGGGACTCAAGACCACTTTCATTTATCATTTTTTTAAAAATGGACATAGCTCATGGAACCATGGAAAGAACATTGGCTGTGGAATCAGAAGACTCGGATTCAAAGCCCACCTCCAGGGCTTCCCTGTGTAACCTTGGTTGAATCACCTCAGTTTCTTCCTCTGAAAATGAGGTGGCGTTGGATTAGATGGCCTCTGAGGTCCTTTCAAAAGTCCGGACGTCCCGTAAAATGTTAATCAGTGTCATTTTTTTCAGAACCCATTAAGGATGTGAGATGGAGGCGAGCCTGCATTGCTGGCGAGCCTGCATTGCTCTTCCGAAAATGGGAAAGAGTAAAATAAGGTCTAGTTTGGGAATAGAGAGAGAAGAGATCTAACATATTTCACATGCCACATATCTTAAGGTAAATGGACCAAAACGAAAGCATGAAATCGGGGAGTAAGATAAAATAAATCTCCAGAAGAGGGAGGAGACAATTGATAGAGCTGCCAGATTTCTAATTCCTGAGAATTTCTTATGTACATTAGATTAACTCTTGGAAGTCTATGCCCTCATTTATTATTACTCGTGTATCTTTTCACAGAGAAGCTGTGTGCTGGAGGAATGAGCAACCTGACTTTGAACCAAGAAGAGTTCTTACTAAGTCCTGCCCTTGCCTTATATTGGAGATGGAACCCTAGGCAAGTCTCTTACCCTTTTGATGCCCCAGAAAGCTCTCTAAGGATATAAGTCGCGAAGCAGGTGCAGAGTTGGATCATAGAGGGGCTTATCTTATTTTTTTTATTTATTCTAAAAAGTTTTTTGCAAGATGGTTTCCATAATTAAAATACTCATTTCAATACTTGGATGACCCTGGTAATTCAGTAATGCAGCCAATTCCAGAGATGGCTGCATAGTATAAGGGTTAGAGTCCTGGGCCTGGATGTAGGAAGACTCGAGTTCAAATCCTGCCTCTGGCATTTACTAGCTTGTGACCTTAGGCGAGTCACTTAACCTCTGTTTGCCTCAGTTTCCTCAGCTGTAAAATGGGGATAAATTCCTGTTTCCTTCTATTAGTATAGATTATGATCTGCCTGTACTGTCTTATCCTTTGTGGCTATTGCCCATATCCTTCCATAAAACTTCTAGAGGATCCCCTCAAAATGTAAAGTATTTTCCTTGATAATTCTTCACCATTGGGAGCATACTAGTTTAGCCTAGGGGGTCAAGAAGTTATTTTTTATTCACATGATGTGGCAGGTCCTTTTTTGGTTCATATATTTCTCTGATGGTGCCCAAAATGACACTTCTACCGTGCAGTTCTTCATTGATATTATTATGAACCTTTCTTCTGCTCACCATGTACTTCTGTATTAGAAGGAAGACAAGAAGAAAACAAGCAATTATTAGGCACTTAATACATGCTAAGCACTTTAAAAATATCATCTTATTTTATCCTGAGAAGAAGCTTGAGAGGTGGGCACTATTATTATCCCTATTTTATAGTTGAGGAAACTGAGGCAGACTGAAGTTAAGTGACTTACCCAGAGTCATACAGCTGATGTCTGAAACAGGATTTGAACTCAGGACTTCCTGACTTCAGGTCTAGCAATTAATCCACTGAACAAGCTGCCTGGAGGTAGCTGGCCCTAAAATTAATCTTTAAAATTCTGAACTTTAGTAAACACCAAATAAAAAGAACATTTCCAAATCTATAATAGAGCAGGGAAAATATTGTCCATGAAACTGTGGATTGGCAGGGGAAGTTTTTTTCATGGGGAGTTCCCTAAACCAATGAAATGAAAGGTCCAGTTTAAAAAAAAGATAACTTCTTTTATCCCTAAAACATACCGACACCCTATAATGAGTGATTAACTGTTGCCTTACCATCTGGTTCTTAAGAAAGTTTGACCTGATTTTCCCTGTGAGAGACCAATTTGATTCATGGTTTAAAACAGTGAAGGGCAAACTATGGCCCACGGGCCAGATGTGACCCCCTGAAATGTTCTATCCGGCTGCTGCGCAACATTATTCCTAATCTGATGAATACAACGAGTAGGATACAATACAATGAAACTTCAAAAGAGTTGCCTTAGAAACAGACTGACAGATGAACATTTCCTTTCCTTTGGCCCCCTCTTTAAAAAGTTTGCCCATCACTGGTTTAAAAGGTTGTTCTTCAGTCACCTCAGTCTTGCCTGACACTTTATGACCCCATTTGGGGTTTTCCTGGCAAAGATACCAGAGTGGTTTGCCATTTCTTTCTCCAGTTCATTTTACAGATGGAGAAACTGAGGCAAACAGGGTTATGTGACTTGACTAGAGTTACACAGATAATAAGTGCCTGAGGTTGGATTTGAACTCAGTTCTTCCTGACTACAGACTTGGTGCTGTATTCACTGTGCCATCCAGCTGCTCCTTAACATATTGGTAGTAGATAATTATATGATCTATGGTTGAGCCACTTAAACTCTTTTTTTTTAACTCTTATCTTCTGTCTCAGTATCAATTCTAAGACAGAAGAATGGCAAGGGCTAGACCATTGAGGTTAAGTGACTTGCCTAGGGTCACACAAACTTAAAACTCTTGAACCTCAGTGGACTTGTGCTACAAATAATATAGTATGTATATTATTTATGTAGATATATAATATATATTATATGTATACATACATATAGTGTATATAATATATACTACATATTAAATGATAGTATAAAATAAGGAGGGAGAAAGAACACTTTATATGAACACAAGGACATTATAAAGACAAATCATTTCAAAAGACTTAAAACTTTGATCAGCACAATGACCAACCATGAACTTTGAAAAACAGATGAGGAAGCAGGATACCTACCTCCTGACAGAGATGTGAGGGATAAGGAATAGACAAAATGATTCATTCCTTTTCGGAAATGACTAAGGAAGAATTTGCTTTGTTTGACTATACATATCTGTTACAAACTTTTCTCTTTCCCTCTTGCCCAATGGGAAGGAAAAAGAAGGAAATCTGATTTGATTGTTGAAGAAAAATCATTAAAATGAAGAGTTTGAGCTTGGTGGTCTGCAAGTTCCCTTTTAGCACAAAATATGTGATCTTGAGTTTCTATCATCTGAATCATAGTTATCTCTGGGAAATGGGTGATTTCGAGGCATTTACAGAAGACGGGAACACTGTTGACAGAACTGAGAATTAGTGTAAGAATTCTGAAAAAAAAATTTTTTTGCTAACCTGCTCATATCTAGTGACCCACAAATCCCCCTGCTGGAAGTATATACAAGAGAAGACAAAGACAAGAACTAAGAAAACAAGACGCACAATGTGATCAGTGATGAAAGGTAACCCTGACTACCTCTGAGCAGCAATGTTTGAGAGACAGTCAGGGTTCCTGGTGAATGGAATTCTTTGGTGAATGAAGACTCATGGATTGAAGAGAACTTGTGTCTAAAATAAATGGCAAAGTTATTCTCCAACATTGAGGAAACAGAGATGCTCTGTTTCAAGAGGGATAAATACCTAGAGGCATTGGTGGAAGGATAATACTTCACTGCCGGATTTATTTGGGAGTCAGAAGAGCTCCATAAGATAAAAGAATTGACCTGGTTGGGGAGAACTGTAAAAGACAATAGCCAGGGTTAAATGGCAATGAAAGCCTTGGAGCTCCTTCCCTCTCTGCAGTAAGATAAATCATGCAAAGGGCTAAGGCGAGAGGCAGGTCTGATTGCTATTGAACTTTCCCTTGATAGGAAAAAAAAAAGAAAGGTAGTTTGCTAGAAGATTGATTCAGACTAGGCTATTTAGGTAATATGCTCCTTCTTCTATTTTCTTTTTACAGAAGATTAATATCTTTCGAAGCCTAAAGTTCCATTTAAATTTCTTTCTAATTAGTTTTGAATTTGCCAACCATATAAAATGACCAGTCATAACTTCTGATGATCTATATGTTTCATTATTTGTGAATGGAAAGTTGAGAAAAGGAAGAGGAATAGTAACAGGCATGTGAGAGAGAGTGGAAGAGATAGACTATTTAAATTGTTGGGAGGTTGGAAGAAGTTTGTTTTGTCCTGTTCCCTCTCTTGACCCCTGACTTGGGGGTGGGGAGGGGAGAGTTGGTTCAGGAGATATGAGAAAGAGAATTTTATTGATATAATTTTAAAATATTTTGAATCAGCATTCCAAAATGGAGTATAAATTGAATCTTCCCCTCCACCCTAATCTTAGTTTAATTCAGTTGTCATTGCTGTCTAGTGAAGGTCTTTGTACTCTTGAATCATGCTACATTCAACATTATTTTCCTCCCCCTACCCCACCATTCATATTGAGTGAAACTTTTTGGAGATGGAGACTGAAGCTAGAAACTGCAGGGTAGGTATTGCCTGGTGAAAGAAAAAAGAGAATGATCCAAAATGACTAACGATGCTCATGTTCCAAGGATAGGGGCCACCTAGGGGAGAGTAGCTAGCTTTCTGTTTCCCCTTATACAACCAATTCACAATCACCTGGCTACATTAAAAAAGAAGAAAAAAAGCCATGCAATATATAATTCTAATGCTTCATCTAGTAAAGTAAGGAGAAAATAAAATTCCCTATTTTCCTTAGACTATAAATGTCAAATGTTGCAGACAGTTGTCAGATGTGCTTTCTATGTTGGCTGTTTTTCCATAATTTTTCTTTTTTTGGTTTCAAGGGAAGGTAAACTAGGAAGGGATGAAGGAGGTGGCAGTGTGTACATCAGGTGTAGCATATCTGGAACAGATTGGTGTAAAAACAAATCAAAATGTTCACTTGGGCAAAAAATTGGAAAATGAGGGGATGTCCTTTGATTGGGGTATGGCTGAACAAATTGTGGTATCTGTTGCTGAAAGGAATAAAGAACTGGAGGAATTCCATGTGAACTGGAACGACCTCCAGGAACTGATGCAGAGCAAAAGGAGCAGAACCAGGAGAACATTGTACCCAGAGACTGATACACTGTGGCACAATTGAATGTAACGGACTTCTCTACTAGCAGCAATGCAATGACCCAGGACAATTATGAGGGACTTATGAGAAAAAACGCTATCCACATCCAGAGAAAGAACTGTGGAAGTAGAAACACAGAAGAAAAACAACTGCTTGATCACATGGGTCAAATGGGGACATGAATGGGAATGTAGACTCTAAGCAATCACCCTAATGCAAATATTAATAATATGGAAATAGGTCTTGATCAATGGCATATGTAAAACCCAGTGGAATTGCATGTTGGCTCAGAGGGTGGGTGGGTTTTGGGGGGGAGGAGTGGAGGGAAAGAACACGAAACATGTAGCCGTGGAAAAAAATTCTAAATCAATTAATTAAATAAAAATTTTCAAAAAAAAATGTTCACTTAAAAAAAAAAAGCAATGAAATAGGTGATTTCCATTAAGTTCCTGGTAGATATGTTGTGAAATAATTTAAGATTGTCAACAGTCATAGCAGAGACCAAAGACTGAACAAACATGACAAGTGAATCATTTCCCTTCATTGCTCCCCCTATCCTGTTATTGGAAGAGGGATGAGAAGCTGGAAGGGACCCAAAGATATTACTAGGATAGTAATAGATTTGATGACATAGTTGGAAAGGAAAGATAATTGGAGTCCATTGTTAATAGACAGAAAATGCCATGACCAATTAAAATCTTAGGATAACTTTTTCTGTAACTCTTCTCTATTGCCCGAAACCTGCCAATGAACACACCTAAGACAAAGGTATGAAATGATGAATTATATGCAGGTTAGGATTGAGTTGGGGGGAGGCCTCTCTATTCTTTCTTTCTTTCTTTTTCTCTTTCTCTCCTTCTCTCCTTTCTTCCTTCCTTGCTTCCTTGCTTCCTTCCTTCCTTTCTTTCTTTCTTTCTTTCTTTCTTTCTTTCTTTCTTTCTTTCTTTCNCTTCCTTCCTTTCTTTCTTTCTTTCTTTCTTTCTTTCTTTCTTTCTTTCTTTCTTTCTTTCTTTCTTTCTTTCTTTCTTCCTTTCTTTCTTTCTTTCTTTCATCCCTTACTTTCTACCTTAGAATAAATTCTGTGCATTGGTTCCAAGGCAGAAGAGTGGTAAGGGTTAGGCAATGGAGATTAAATGACTTAAGTGGTTTGCCCAGGGTCATATATCTAGGGATCATCTGAAGTAGGATTCCAGCTCAGGTTTTCCTTACTCTAAGTGCTATACTCCATTTAGTGTGCCTCCTGGCTGCTTCTTTTTGATTGACATCATTTATACCAATATTGACATCCATACTAATATTGATGCACATATGTCATAAACTCATGTTTGGACGACTGATAAATGGAGTCCCTAGTTTCCCAAAGAGGCTGATAGGTGGTGCAGTGTGATAGAGTACTGGGCTTTGAGTCAGGAAGCCTTATCTTGTAGAATTCAAATCTGGTCTCTGATATATACTAGCTGTGTGACCCTGGGCAAGTCAATTACCCCTGTTTGCCTCAGTTTCCTCTGTAAAATAAACTAGAGAAGAAAACAGGAAATCACTCCAAGAAAGTCCAAAAAGGGGTCATGAAGAATCAAGCAATTGAAAAAAGATTGAAAATGTTTTATCAAAAGCATCTTCCTAGAGATGAACCACTTGCCTGGAGGGACTGGTTTAGTCCCTGTGTTCATCTTGACCCAGTAAGATTTCTCTAGTCCTGTCTGTGAAAACCTCACAAAGCCATACCCAAGAAGGTCTATGGATGAGTCTCACAGCTATTGAGCTGTGCATTAATGCTACTCTTGAGAGTGGCTAACAATTACTTGGCATGGGATTCTATCTCAGCTGATTTTCCCAACAATTCTGTGAGAAAGGCAAATATGGTCATTTCTATAATATGGATAAGAAAAATATTTCAGAGGGTGCAATGACTCTCAAAAGGTTAAAAAGTTCTCCAATGAAGCTGGTCATTGTACACCAAATTTATTGCTCTAACCACTAGCCCACCTTGAAGGGCTAATGTTCATGCTGTATCAACTTCTTTCCTCAAACAAAATGATAATGTAATGGTCAGTAGCTATACAAAAGTGAATTGTTATGGTCATTATTTTTCTGGTTTGCAAACTATAAACATCCATATAAATGTAATGAAAATATGCCCCATAAAAATAATTTTGTGTAAATAAAACTGTACAAACTTAGTCATGTAAATTCCCATGATTCCTTTTGTGAATGGTCTGAACTAGGTCATTTTTGAGGTCTCTTCCAAATCTCAAATTCCATAATTTGCCTTATTTTCTTTAAAATTAAATGTATAATTATTCATAATAATAGAAGTTATGACATATTATATATTGCTGAATAATCCCAGGAAGAGCATTTGACAACTCTCCCAGTTCTAGGAACTATACAAGGTGCTGGAAATACAAAACCAAAATCCAATAAGTTCTTTCCATTAGAGCCGGTATTATATGTCAATTAACCGACAAGCATTTACTAAACATCACTATGTTCCAGACACTGTGTTAGGCAATGAGGATGCAACAATAAAAAACGAAGCTGCTTCTGCCCTAAAGGAATAGTTTGCCCATCCTCCAGGTCGTATAATTAAGAAGGGGAGAAGAGATATATCTATTAGTGATGACTGGATCCAAGGAGGGTTAGGTCTCTAATGGAGAGGACTTGGGTGTGTTTGTAGTTAATGGGGAACCAGTAATTGAGGAAAGTCTGAAGATGAGAGACAGAAAGATACTCAGAGAGAGATTCTAATGGGAGAGACCACAGGTAAATAAATGGGTAAATAAATAGACAAGATACATAGATAAAACTTTTTTAAAGCAAAGCACTTACAGCACTAAATTGGAGATAAAACAAGTCAATGGGCTAGTCCCTGCCCTTCAGGAGTTTATATTCTAAGGAGGGAAGACAACACAAAATGAGATACTGGAGTTGTGGTATATGGCTGTAATGGGATACTGTGGAGCCATAAGAAATGATGAACAGGATGAGTTCCAAAAAACCTGGAAAGGTTTATATGAACTGATACAAAGTGCAGTGAGCAGAACTAAAAAAACAGTGTATACAGTAAGAGAAATATTACATAGTAATCTATTGCGAAGGACTAAAAACTATTATCAGCAAAACAGTGTCTCAAGATAACCCCCAGGAACTCAAGGATAGGAAAAAATGCTATCCACAACCAAAGAAGGAATTGTCAGTCTGCAAATCAAGCATGTCATCTTTCACTTTATTTCCTTCATGAATTTTTTAAATTATATGCTTGATGTGTCTTCTGTCACTGAATGGGGAATATGATGATATGTATTGCATGAAGACACTGGTATAATCTACATGAGTCTATTTATCACCTCAGGGAGGGGTAAGGGACTAAAGGAAAGAATCTGAATCGCAACAAGTCAGAAAACAGTTGTCAAAATCTGTTTCCACATATAATAAAAAAAAAGAAAGTTTTAAAAAAAAGAGGAATACTGGAAATGGGAGAGGAGTACCTGGGAGGAGCCTGGGGGTAGTTATGTGAAGTCCTTGGATCCCCTGCCAAGATAAGATAAAAAGCCAACTTCTCCAGTAGAGGAGATCCAAGTTTAGGGACACACCAAGTAGATATATGATTGCCCAAAGGAAATGCTAGCCTCTGGGGAGAACTAAGAAAGATATCCTTCTGGAGATGGTATTTGAGGGGGCAGCTGGGTGCCTCAGTGGATTGAGAGCCAAGCCTAGAGACAAGAGGTCATAGGTTCCACTAGAGTCAAGAGGTCATAGGTTCCAATCTGGCATCAGATACTTCTTCATTGTGTATGACCCTGGACAAGTCACTTGACCTCCATTGCCTAGCCCTTACCACTCTTTTGCCTTGGAACTAATACATAGTATTGATTCTAAGACAGAAGGTAAGGGCTTTAAAAAAGAAAGGAAGAAAGAAAGAAGGAAAGAAAGAAAGAAAGAAAGAAAGAAAGAAAGAAAGAAAGAAAGAAAGAAAGAAAGAAAGAAAGAAAGAAAGGAAGGAAGGAAGGAAGGAAGAAAGGAAGGAAGAAAGGAAGGAAGGAAGAAAGGAAGAAAGAAAAACAGAAAGGAAGGAAGGAAGGAAGGAAGAAAGAAAGAAAGAAAGAAAGAAAGAAAGAAAGAAAGAAAGAAAGAAAGAAAGAAAGAAAGAAAGAAAGAAA
>NC_058132.1:671613496-671634053 GCF_016433145.1 Gracilinanus agilis | reverse complement strand
AAGGAAGGAAGGAAGGAAGAAAGAAAGAAAGAAAGAAAGAAAGAAAGAAAGAAAGAAAGAAAGAAAGAAAGAAAGAAAGAAAGAAAGAAAGAAAGAAAAAAGAAGATGGCATTTGAATTGATTCTGGAAGGAAACTAAGACTTCTGGGAGGTAAGTGAGGGAGGGAGGCATTCTAGTCATGGAGGTCTGCCAGTACAAAGTCCCAGAGCCAGGAGATGGAGAATCACGTGACAAGCAGCAAGGAGGCCAGTCTTATGGGATTCTACAGGGAAAGGAATAATTTTTTAAGACTGTATGGGCTTTAAATGCCAAATAGTGTGTTTCATTTTTGATCCTAGAGGTAATAAGGAGCTACTGTAATTTATTGAGTAACAGAGTGATGCAGTCACTATCTTTAGGATGATCACTTTAGCAGCTGTTTGAAGGAGGAATCAGAGTGGGAAGAGACTTTGGGCAAGAGACCATCTAGGAAGTTGTTGCAACAGTCTGAATCAAAGGCAGTGAGGCTCTAAATTCAGGGACTGACATGGTAAATGGGGAGAAGAAGGCAGATATGAAAAGCATCGTGGTACAGAAAGAAATAGCAGGATTTGGACATGTAGGAGCATGTGAGAGTGAAGAACCAAGGGTGACACCCAGTTTATAAGTTTCAGTAACTGTAAGAATGGGGATACCCTTGACAGAGGCAGGAAGGCTCAAAGGAAGAGTATTTTATGGGGGGCAAAGGGAAGAGAATGAGTTCTGTTTGGAATATAGAAAAGGATGGAGTATATATTAGGTGGCTATTGTGTGTCAGACACCATGTATATGTTGAATTTGAGATGTGTATGGGACACTCAGTTTTTAAAATCCAGCAAGCTGTTCATTATGGAGCTTAGGAAAGAGACAAAGGCATGATGTATATATGCATGTCTATATATACATACATACATACATAAATACACACATTTTCACACAATATATGTATATATATCATATTATACATACGTGTGTATTTATGCATATCTGCAAGTCATATGCATAGAGATGATAACTGAACCCATGGGAACTGATGAAATCTCTCAGCAAGGATATAGAGAAAAAAGAAGAAAAGACCTAGAAGAGAGTCTTGGGGGATATCCACAGAGTGGGTGTGGCATGGATAAAAAGATCCTGGAAATCAGGCTCAGCAGGACCTGGGAGAACTAAGAGAGGGCAGGATGTGAACATTCAGAGAACAGAGAACACTCCAGAGGAGAAGATGGCCAACAGACTACTGTAGAGAGGTCAGGAAGGATAAAAAGTAAGAAAGAGCCATTAGATTTGGCAATGAAGAGATCATCGGTAATTTTGGAGAGAGCAATTTCTGTTGAATAATGAGAGGGGAAGACAAATGGGAGAGTTAAAAAGAGAGTAAGAGGAAAGGAAGGAGAGGCAGTGTATATTCTTCCCTATTCCTCTTCCTCCTTCTCCTCACATCCAAGTATTTTAGTTAAGAAGAGGAGGAGAGATAGAGGACCATACCTCAGGGATGGTAGGATCTAAAGAGGGTTAGGTCTCTAAAGGAGAGGACTTGGGTGTGTTTGTAGTTAACAGGAAAAGAACCAGTAGTTGAGGAAAGACTGAAGATGGGAGACAGAGACAATGAGAGAGAGAGAGAGAGAGAGAGAGAGAGAGAGAGAGAGAGAGAGAGAGGGGTGGGGGGAGGGAGAGAGAGAGGGAACAACAGAGAAATCATTAAATAGCATTAAACAGTTGTAATTTGTTCAATTGATCACCATGTGACATGAACTCAAGAGCCTTCACTATCCTTGTTGCCTTCCTGGACAGTCTCCAGCTTATCAATATCCTTCCTAAACTGTGGCGCTCTAAACTGAACACAATGCTCCAGATGTTTTCTGACCAGGGCAGAGGGCAGAGGAATTATCATCTTGTTCCTGGAAACTGGGTCTTTCTATTATTATCCCCATGTTGCCAATGATCAGGCATCTGAAACTAAGCAATTTGTCTAGGGTCACACAGCTAGTAAGGCTTCAAGGTGGGATTCAAACCCAGGTCTTCTTGATTTTAAGTCCAGCCCTAATTCTACTCTACCCACAGGACCAGAGAGTAAACAGCCACAGTAAACACAAATCTCAGAATCAGAATTCAAGAGTCTGCAGATATCTTCACCTCTTCCCCCCCTCCCCCTCCCCATCCCCCAACAGTTAACATACTCCAAGAAGCAATCTTGGAAGAGATCTCAGGTCAAGTCTCATGGACCAGCTGGGGCACCACATTTCTCTGCTATATCATAGTCTGGCACTAGGTGTTGCTATGCAGCTGTTGCTAGGAGCTCTCCTTCAGAAAGATTTCCCTTTGACAGGCAGCAAGTGTTCACTCTGAACTGGTTTTCTGTCATTTCTCAAATTGCTCTTATTACAATAGCATGATGCTGTCTTATTAAGATGTGGATTGCACATCAGCCTCAAGTCCACTATATTTCCTCTTGAAATATGTGCTGTATTTCTCTTGAATCCAACCCTTCTGGAAAATACTAAAGAACACTACAGGGGAAAGGGACTCCCCAATGAAAAGTGGCCCAATTGTCTTAATTCAAATATTTACTTGAACTCTGCTTTTTTATTATTTGGAATAGAAGGGGAATGACACAGTCTCCTGGCTATTTCCAGGAAATGAGTTTCTGCTACAAGGTCAGAGATAAAATTTGTTTATAGAAAAACAAAATATGAAGGAAAGTTTAGCCCCTCTCAATTTGGGGCTTTATCCTCCCACACATGGCAAAGTGAGAAGAAGGATAAAGCTCTTAGACCTTGTTTTCCCCATGGCAACAGAGAATAGTAATGCTTGAACCCCATTGAGTGATATGACTCATTGGTCAGTCTCCTTATATTTTCCAAAGTTCAAATGATATTTTGAAGGGTAGGGATAGTTGGGGAGACACAAGAGGCACTTCTGGAGCTGGTGCTTTGAAAACAGGACAAATCTTTGATTGAACTCTGTATTTTAGGGAGATCAAAGTGAAAGATTATTTCAAATAAATATCAAAGAAGATAACAGACATAGAGCACTTGGAAATCTTTAAAGTTCTATATAAGTGGGAGCTATTATTAAGATTATCATTATGATGAGAGCATTTCAGTTCTTTCTTTCTCTAAATTCAGATACATTTTGTATAGCATTCCATTAGAAAGTTCAAGGTTTAATGCCAAGAACACATCATAATCTCTTTGCTGGGATGGACCTCTCCTGCAAATATGTGCTTAAAGATGTGTTCAACTATAAAATGTGGAGATTAAAATTAATATACAAAATACTAAATATTATATATATAAATTTTATTAATAATAAGCTAACAAAAATACTAGCTAGGAGGTACTAATCAGTCTGCTCCCAAGAGCAAAAGAGAAAGCATGAGGTAGAGCCTCAGAAGTTGCACAAAACATGACCATGCAAACATAAACAAAAGGAAAAGCATTCTAGGTAATACAGAAAGGAATTTTGGGTACAGTAGTTTTTAGGGATTCAAGATTTTCCAACTATATATTTCCCTCCTACAATCCTTTGGGAGACCAGTCTCCCCAGTGGATCATGGAAACATAATCAGATTAAAACTTACAATAATTTGGGGATAAAAGGGAAATAAAAGAGAAAAAGAACAAAACCAATGTTAGGTGCATTGTCAAAAAGCCAATTAAGGGACAGTCCCCTTTGGCATAAGAGTAAACATTCAAAACAAATGCATTCAACCCCCCAGAGTTCAAATTCACATCCCAAAGTTCAATCTGGATCTTCTGGTGCAGCGTGTGGTCTCTGCAGGCATCTTCATGGCACCTTCTCTAAACAAGTTTGTCTTCTGGATTCTGGGAGGTAGCAAATTTCTTATCTTAAAATTGCTTAGGGGGGCATCTGGGTAGCTCAGTGGATTGAGAGTCAGGCCTAGAGACAGGAGGTTCTAGGTTCAAATCCAGCCTCATACACTTCCCCAGCTGTGTGACCCTGGGAAAGTCACTTGACCCCCATTGCCCACCCTTACCATGCTTCCACCTAGGAGCCAATACACAGAAGTTAAGGGTTTAAAAAAATTGCTTAGATTCAAATCAAAGTTCACAACAATAACATAGTCCTTCCTGAGGTGGATAATAACACAGGAATCACTCAGGGATACATGGCTGAGTTATGAGGTATATGAATAAATGTGCAAAAAAAAATTAAAAACATCGAAAAATCCAAACAAAAGAGAAAAAATAACTTGTGGATGAAATATAAAATGTTGAAATCTTATGTCTAAAATCTAAGTAAAGGAAAAACAAACCTATAACATGTCCTTGAATCAGGACCTAATTAAAGCGATTTAAGTAATTATGCACTTATCCAGTCAGTAGCCAGGACAACAGAAAGTTTGCCACACTATGAAAGACAGAAAAGGGACTAGATTATAGGAGCAAATGGGAGCCAGGATGGCAGCTAAAGAGATGCTTGTTAGAATGTGGTTCAGAGGAAGACCTGCCTCTGACATGTCAAAACAGCCACAACCTCAAAACTCAAACAAGTTCAAGTCCTCTTGTCTTGGTTCAAAATTACATCAATCCTACTGGAATTGGTTGGTCTCTTTGACCTTGTGCTCGATTGGCACTATGCAGGTTAGCTTTGTGCTTCTTTAGCACTGTGTAGTGGCTCTTTTTATATTCTCTTTTGGAATCAGACAGAATCATTAAGCAAAGTCCCATAATTTTTTTTAAACAATCAATGGCATTATTTCTATAGTTTAAAGCTTTTGGGTATGCAATGACATTAAAACAAAAGCATTTTAAACTTATATTACTGCAAAATTAAAAAAGAAAAAGATCAATATTGATTATATGTACTTCAAAGTACTCAAATACTATACTGAAAATACAAGGGAAAAAATAATAAAAAAATGTTTTAAAAATTTAAAAAATATATAGCTTAGAATCAGTGACATACTGTGTCAGCCAAGGAGAGATAGATACAAAGGTTCCTCACCAAAAAATGAGATCCATTTTCTTTTTAAACTTGGCCATGATCCACTGTGTGAATGCAAATGATTTTTACAAAATATCTTTCAACCTTGGCAACTGCTGATGAAAATCTTTTTGGGGGTCTAAAACATCACCAAGTGGCAAAAAATTGGAAAATGAGGGAATGTCCTTCAATTGGGAATGACTGAACAAATTGTGGTATCTGTTGGTGATGGAATACTATTGTGTTCAAAGGAATAATGAACTGGAGGAATTTCATGTGAATCGGAATGACCTCCAGGAATTGATGCAGAGTGAAAAGAATAGATCCAAGAGAATATTGTACGCAGAGACTGATACATCATGGTACAATCAAACATAATGGACTTCTCTACTAGCAGCAATGCAAGGATCAACAGCAATGCTGAGGGACTTATGAGAAGGAAAACTAGCTACATTCAGAGGAAGAACTAACTGTAGGAGTAGAAACACAGAGGAAAAACAATTACTTGAACACATGGGCTGATGGGGATATTATTGGGGACATAGATGCTAAATGATAACTCTAGTCCAACTATCAGTAATATGGAATTAGGTCTTGATCAATGATACATGTAAAACCCAGTGGAATTGTGTGTTGGTTACAGGGGATGGGGGGTGGTTGGGGGAAAGGGAAAGAACATGAAACATGTAACTTTGGGGAAATATTCAAAATAAAAAACTTAAATTTAAAAAAATGAAAATAAAATATCACCAAGAATTTAGATCCTTCTGGTGGAAGAGTAGAAGAAGCTAAAGAGTTAAAACTATTAAATCATCCAGAAGCCACTTGCTACCTGGGGTATTCTCCCTCTTGGGAGCCTTCTAGGGGTACCATGCCCTAGAAACACCTTCCCAGCTCCTCTGGTATGAGACTGTTATATATCTCTTTCATTTCATTTTTATAAATGTGGAGGTAGGGATACATAATAATGTCATTGCACTTCACTTCAGCTACAAAATGGACCATTTAAAAACAATTAATATATTTAGCTCATTAAATTCTCCAAAAGTTGTGTAAGTAACATGTGACCACAATAGTTGAGATGACAAATCCAGGATACATAAGACTTATGGGCTTTTTTACAATGATATGCTGTTCAGTAAAATCATAAGGAAATTTTACAGATAAAGAATCATATAACAGAATAGATATTAATTAGATTAATACAGATAAACTTTAAAAAAATTAAACCTTAAAAAATCAGCAAATACAATAATATAAGCAAATAACAAGGTACAGGCAGTGAAGTCAAAAACCTTTTTACCAATTCCAATAGACTTGTTCACTATCTTGAGGGAAAAAGCTGAAAAATGATTAGCAAGCAATAAACTTCCAGATCTCTTTTAAGGTTATTTCCCCTCCCCCATATATTTATCCATTTCCATTCCTGTTATCAGAGCTCTGGTCTTCCTGATAGTGTGGATGACCCCCATATGGGATGAGTTGCAGAGACTAGGCAGGCCAATATACCAAAGGGGTGTGAGGAGATGAATTTCTTCCCTGAATCTTAAGTTTAGTCAAGCTTTCAACTGCAAGGTAATCAATCGACCCAAAAACTCCCAGGAAAAGAATTAAGCAGATTCAAACTGTACTAGTGAGCTCAAGGAATTCAAACTACAGAGATTCAAGCATGCTTTGCAATAGCATTTTGACCTCAAAAAGACAGAGAATGGAGTTTGTTTACAGAGTAAACACAAAGAGGCAAAATTTCTAGAAGGAGAACAATAGGACATTAGCATATGAGAGAACTGGCTACCCCTGGTGTTTTGAGTCAGGGGAGAGAAGGGAAAAGAAGACTTATTTCCTAAAACTTTGACTTCAGAGCTATTAATTTTAGGCTTTCTTTGCCCTCAAAAAAAAAAAAAAAAAGATGGCAGAGGAGTTCCCTTTCTGTGAAAAAATTCCTAAGGTACAATTCTCTCTTAGCCAGGATCCCAGGGTCAGCTTAAGACTTCGGCTTAAAAAATGACTAGTGCAGGCTAGATAACTCACGTGGGGTGGGGGAAAGAATTGGGTGGAAAGATTTTTATACATCACCCTCTTGGGGAAAAAAATGCAGCTTGGAATGGCAGGTGGCAAGCAGAGGCTGCAGGCTGGGTGAGGAGCAGTGAGGAACCCTGGCTTAAGCTGATGGACAGGAGAAGTGGCAGCAGAAGACAGGCCTTGGGGCTGGTGGAAAGCAGGCAGGTGGGCATGGCCAGAGAAAAAACTTACTAACTTAACTGATAATCTCTCTTAAAAATATTTGAGGATTCTGTCCATTTGTGGTTGCCAAAAATGTGGAGATTAAAATTAATATACAAAATACTAAATATTATATTTATAAATTTTTATTAATAATAAACTGACAAAAAATACTAGCTAAAAGGTACTAACCAGCCTGCTTCCAAGAGCAAAAGAGAAAGCATAAGACGGAGCTTCAGAAGTTATACAAAATGTAGACAAAAGGAAAAATATTCCAAGTAATACAGAAAGGAATTTTGGGCACTGTAGTTTTTAGGGGTTTGAGATTTTCCAACTATACACAATGCTGAGAGTGATAATTTCAATTCTTTAAGATGTCCATTTAATGATTATCATCCTAGCTCTAACATTTATTCTGTATTTGATGTTGGACAGATTATTGAACCTATCTGAGATTAACCTATTGGAATCTTTTTACAAAATGTGCAAAATGAAAAGGCAACATGGATGAACCTTAAAAGCAGGGAGGCTTAGCTATATCTCCTGCTTATGACATATATTGGTTGTATTACTTAAGGCAAGTCTCTTAACCTAGAGGAAATGAGGAAGTGCTTTGGACAGAATGCTGGGCATAGATTTAGCAAGAACTGACGTGATAACTTTAAGATGCCTATAGGATCGGGTTTGAGATGGCCAATGGACAATTGGAGGTGATAGACTAGAATTCAAGAGGGAGATTTTTTGTTTTGTCATTTTGTTCATGTCTGACTCTTTATGGTTCCACATGGGGCTTTCTTGGCAAAAACACTAGAGGGATTTGTCATGTCCTTCTCCAGCTCATTTTACAGATGAGGAAACTGAGGCACGCAGGATGAAGTGTTTTGACAAGAGTACCCAGCTAGTGTCCTGGGAAAGTCACTTGCCCTCTGCTTCACCTGCCTTTCATAGTTGTGAGGATGAAATGCTATAATTGCAAAGAACTTAACACAGTGCCTGGCACATAGTAAGTGCTCTATAAATGGTAATTATTATTATTATTAACTATTATTAATTGAATCTATATTAGCTGATGTGATCACCAAGGGAAATGGCATAGAGGAAGAAGAGAAAAGGTCCATGGTTTGGGGTCAGAAGAGAAGAACAATACATTGAGACAAGGGCAGGACTTGGCTAGCAAGAGGAGAAAAGATGGTTTCCAGTAATAAGATTCCCTCAGTCTGGTTGTTTTTTACAATCAGATATACCAAGAGTTGTTTGAGACAGCACTTTTACTGAGTTGAAAAGTAAAATGTCAAAATGAGCAGTTCTTCAAATTTCTTTATATTCTTATGTGGCTGAGTATCATTTCCCCAGAAGTAAATCATAAGTAGTTTTAAGTTGTTATAGAATCCTATTCTTTTAGTTATTCTATTAACTTCTTTATTGATTTGAATTTAGCATTTCGTTTGTGTATAGGAATAAATTATCTGTCCTATACCGGATTCCTATTGGTTATGGAGTACATTTTTTAACCTCTTTCTTTCTGAGGAATCCCTAGATTAGGGATGTAAGTTAAAAGTACAATTGCCCCTAGGGTGGCATACTTGGGTACTTGGGGAGTCCCTTGAAGAATGTGAGAAATCCTTTCTTGTTACTAGACAGATTCCTAGGATTAAACTCAGTTCCAGTAAATGCCAGGATATAAAATAGGCAAAGAAAGGGTACAGAATGCCAACTCCTGTATAATCAGAAGTCATTCTTCAAAGTTAGAAATGTAGACCAGAGAGTTCTATCTTCCTCCTTCTTTTCCCCTTCCTCATCACTATCACCACAATTGACATTAATTTGGCAAGTATCTATTAAATACCTAATACATGCCAGGCACTATACTAGGCACTCAAAAATTTGCAAAGCATTTTACATACATCATTTCCTTTGGGCTTCAAAATTTCCCTGTGGGCTTGGTATTAAAGTTATTTATTATCCCCATTTTATAGATGACAAAATTGAGGGACAGAAATGTTATACATGGTTGTATAACTAGTAAATGTCAGAAATGAGATTTGAACTCAGGTCTTTTTTACTCTAACTCCAGGCTCCAGTCACCAGCATCGTGTTTGAACAAAAAATGGAGATGAGATGCTCTCTTCATTCTAATGGAAAAAGTAAAAATTGCTAAACATAAATCCATACTTACAGAAATATTTGCCATAGACCAAATGGAACTAACCTGGATATCCAGGAGACAGAGATTCTTCCCCCAGGCTACAAACCCAGCCTGTATGAAATTAATTGTAATTTGTTTATCAGGTAAAATCAAGAAATTCCAGGGACTACCAGTATGGATTTGTCTTTTGTTTGTTCTTGCCAGGAAATGGGTTACAGTAGTCAAAGAGCACCATTCTAATTATATATACATACTTTTTATCTATCAAAAGCTTCCTTGAAAAAAATAGAGAGGGAAAAAAAAGAAAAAAAAGAGTTAATGATTCTAGTGGAAAATACCTTTCTGCAATTCTAGTTGGGAGAAAACTCAATTCTCAAAGCCTGTAAGGATGTAAACATATAATATTATTTTTCATATTTTATTTCATTAAACAAATTATTAGTATCTTTTGTTTTTCCATCATTTACTCAGAAATTCTTAACATATTTTTAAAAAATTTTAAACCCTTCTAATGGATAACTAAGTGGCTCAGTGAATAGAGAGCCAGGCCCAGAGGTGGGAAGTCCTGGGTTCAAATCTGGCCTCAGACACCTCCTAGCTGTGTGACATAATATTTATACTAATACAAAAGGTAAGACAGAAAAATGGTAAGGACCAGGCAATGGGGATTAAGTGACTTGCCATTGGAAAAATAAAATATCTTTATATATATTTTTAAAGTGATTATAGGAAAGAGGAGAGGAAGTGGACCATAGCATGGGCAGATCTATGACTCAGAAACATCACTTTGGTAGCTGTAGAAGGATGGACTGGGATGCTATGGCAATAGTCAAGGTAAAAGGTGAGAAAGGCTTGAACAAAGGGTGGATTGCCCTCCCCACTTAATTCAACCTTTAAGAATCTTTTTCTTCCTTCAAGGCTCAGCTCAGGTCCCACTTTCTCCAGCAAACCTCCCTGGATATACAACTGGATAATTCGTTCTCTTTCCCTCACTAACCTTTGTTATGACTCTGCTTGATTTCTTTATTGTCCTCACCATATCCTATATTGCTCTCTGCTAAATCTCTAAATTAGTTGTATCCTTTTCAGTAGAATATAACATTTTTGAAGGCTTTTATGTTTGTATTCTCGGCATTCAACATAACAAGTCTTTAATAAAGACTTTCACTAATTAATTCATTGATCCACCCATTCATTTATGGAATGATTTGTTTGGATCCCAGGACCCAACAGAGTATCTTGCAAATAGTAAGCATTTAATAAATGTGCGGTAAATTGAATGAATTATTCATCAGAGTCTGAGTAGCTCTTAACAGGACCAGAGCGCTTTTTTTGTGGTTGAACCTGGTTTTTCTGATCACCAGAAACTCATCCGGTTAAAATATAGCACTGCCTCCCTCATGGGAGCAATCAGAGAATTGCTATAGCAATTTCCTATTTAGAATGTTCACTGACTTTGGTCCTTCAGTAGTTATATGATCTTATTGCTGTGGGTGCTCCCTCCAAGAGTACAGATTGTAATTCTTTATTGCTGTCATAATGCATGATTCTAGACCATGTCTTTCCATAAATTCCCTGCAGAGAACCGATTCAATACATGTGATGTCTTTTTCTGCTGATTTATTAGTCGTAGATACCACCGCAATATGTGAACTAGGTATCTCTTACTCCTCAGTCTCACTACACAAATCCATACCTAGAGGATATTTGCATTTTTATCCCATTTCCTTCAAAATTCAGCTCATCCCCTGCCTTATAAATGAAAACTTTACAGATGTCCAAGTCCATGAAACCTTGTTACTCATTCATCCAGTCGTGTCTGACTCTTTGTGACCCTTTTGGAGTCTTCTTGGAGAAGATAGTAGAATGCTTTGCCATTTCCTTTTTCATCCCATTTTACAGATGAGGAAGTTCAAGCAAACAGAGGTAAATGACTTGCCCATAGTCTCAGGGCTAGTAAATGCCCGAGGCCAGTTTTGGATTCTGGTCTACTTGATTTCAGGCTCTGCCCTCTATCTACTCTGCCTCCTAGCTATTCCTCCCCATATCCCTAATACTCTATTTTTATTTTATATCTTCTTAATTGAGTACAAAATGAATGAAAATGAATTTATTAAATTAATTTTAATAAATTAAATTAATAAATTTAAATTAATAAAAATAAATTAAATTAATAAATTAAATTATTTCTATATAACGAGACAGGTGTTTGAGGACGAGGGTACAAACAGAAAAGTTTGTAGACAGTCCCTGCTCTCAAGAAGCTCACATTCTAATGAGGGGAAAAATACAGCTTCAAGGAAGTTGGAAAGGTCCCACAGTCCTTAGGGGGCATTAGCAAAAGCAAGTGGTCTCTTCTTTGATGTCATTTCCATGCATAAAATTGTCATTTTCCACCCAAATGTTTCTAATGTCAAACCATTTCCCTCCTAATGTTTCTAAAGCTGGACATTCAATAGCACTAGAGACTGGTGACAAGAATGTTTTTGTGTCTTCAATTAGCTATAGCTATTGAGAAAGTAGGAGCTGGCCCTACTTGCAGATTCATCTGTCAAGACATGATGTATGAAGTTGCTTTCCTATACATCGTCTCCACTGAGTGAATATAAAATCCTACGGAGGAAGGGATGAATGAACGTACAATATTTTTAAAGAGTCTGCTATGTGCCCACATCATCCAGTAATCTTTGGGGCAGCGAGGGGAGCAAGGGATGAATGAACGTACAATATTTTTAAAGAGTCTGCTATGTGCCCACATCATCCAGTAATCTTTGGGGCAGCGAGGGGTGCAGTGATTAGTGTGCTGGGCCTGGAAGGAGGAAGACTCCTCTTCCAGAGTTCAAATCTGCCCTCAGACATCTATTAGCTGGATGACCCTAAACAACTCACCTAATCCTGTTTGCCTCATTTTCCTCATCTGTAAAATGAGCTGGAAAAGGAAATGACAAAGCACTCCATTATCTTTGCCAAGAAAGCCCCAAATCAGATCATGAAGAGTTGAAAATGACTGAATAAAACTATATGGCTATGCCCTAGGGATACAAATATATCACTGGGATAGTCCCTGCCTTGAGAAGTTCCCACGGAGAAGACGGCACCCACCCAGAGAAGCGTGGGAGCCAACGCTGGGAGGTCGCAAGGTTGGGGAGTAGAGCCGTAGAACAGTCAACTGGCATGCCCCTAGCAGGGCAATGTTGATTTGATTACAATTCTCTGAGTGAGAAGTTAAAAGAAGTGAGGAAATGGTCAGGGTGAAGCAGAGGAAGCAGGATGCTAGGGGGTGCAAAGCTGAGTGGTTTAGGAAGCATGGATGAAGCAATGGCAGCAGGCATTTGCCTCTGGGTCCTGACCATCTGGCATCATACCTGGCACATTGCAAGTACTTAATGAAAGCTAACTGATTGGCTATCTCACCCATCTCTTTTTTCTGATAATAGATGTTCTTGGTTATGGTGTCTGTACTACTTCTCTCACCCAAGTCAGCATCACTAACCTGGGGTAGCTAACCTCCTTGGGTCTCTCCTTTGTCATTGGAATCACTTATGGAGGCAACCCGGTGTCATGAAAAGCCTGTTGGCTTTGGAAATAGAAGACTTGAGTTAAAATCCTGTATCTCTCACTGGGGCAACTTGGTGTCATGAAAAGCCTGTTGGCTTTGGAGATGGAGGACGTGAGTTAAAATCCTGTATCTCTCACTGAGTAGTTGACCTCCAGCAAAACATTTCCCCTTTCCAGGTCTCGGTTTATTCATCTATAAACGAGAAGGTTGAGGTAGATGGCCTCTGAATTTCCTCTGAACCCTTAATTGATGATCCTGGGTCTCTTCACCACCCTAAGCTTCAGTTTTCTCATTTTTAATATAAAGAAGTTGAACTAGATGGACTCTGATTTTTTCACCCAACTCTAAATCTATGTTCTTGTTCATGATCCGATGATTCTTTGGGAGCTTTGGTGTTCCGTGATTCATGGCCACATGGCATCCCTGAGAGAACATTCATGTTTAAAAGATGGACTTCAGTGTCAAGGAGTGGCCTTGGATGCCTGGAAAAATAATCTGGTTTCTGAAATAGTCCAGTTTCTTCTTCCCATTCGCTTCTGGGCCCTGCTAATTGTCCACCTGTACTAAATGTCTGAGATAGATGCATCGATGGGCTAACTCATTGGGCTGCCCATCCAACAATATGTCAGAAGCTGGGCAAGATGCCTTCTGCCTAATTTCACTTAGTGGATTTTCATAAAGTGCTCCAAAAGAATTGAGTGACTATTACGGGTATGACATTGTGCTAGGAATTGTGTCAAATTTTTAAAAAAGAATGGAATATTCTCTAGCTCTGAGGAACAATGTAGCTGTCATTAAGGGGTGGGGGCAACTAGGCAGCTCAGTAGATTGAGAGCCAGGCCTAAAGGTGGGAGGTCCTGGGTTCAAATCTGACCTCAGATACTTCCTAGCTGCATTACCAGGCAAGTCACTTAACCCCCATTGCCTAGTCCTTACCACTCCTCTGCCTTGGAAACAATACACAATATTGATCTTAAGGCAGAAAGTCAGGATTTAAATATCTGGAGGTCATGGATCTCATGTGAACCCATCTTGTAGGCTTCACAATGCGGGGTGGGATTGCTGCCAGAAATGTATGTCTTCTCAGAGATCGAATTCAAATGTTTTTAGCCCCCAAATAAAAATGAAATTTAAAAATATTCTTTCCATGAGGAAAATTTTTGGATTTTTAAATTTCTTCCAGAAGTACCTCCTGATTTTGTAGGAATGAATATTTCTTAGTACCTGGGCAAATCCTAGCCATCAGAATTATAGCAAGGGTGGAGCGACTGGGACTTCGAGCCAGGGTCCTGTTAGAATTTTCCATTCTTTGGCAGAAGAAACAACAGAATTTAACAGCTAGTAAGCAAAGAGCGCGAGATTAAAATAGGAAGTTGTTCTAGGCTGTTGCCACCTTCTACCATCTCTTCCATTGTAGCCGCTGCCCAAGATAGCTTATCCCTGCCAGTGAGTTCCCAGGACCAAGCTCCCTCACTCCAGTCATAATAATCAATGACCCTGCTGGAGAGAATGTTTTTTTTTTATCACTTGCTTTGGGTCAGACTTATGCAAAAATTTCCCAGTATCCCTATTACCTTTCATGTCTCAGCATATCATAAGATCATAAACTGATGGCTGGAGAGGACTTCAGAGGCCAACTCATCCAGCTCCCTCATTTTGCAGATGTGGAAACTGAAGCCCAACGAGATGATCTTGCCCCAAGTCACAAGGCTATCGAGGATCAAAGGCTGAGAACTGGAAGAAATCTCAGAGGCTCTCTTCCCCCAGACTAATCATTTTACAAAGGGGGAAACTGAGGCCCAAGGAGGCAAAGTGATTTTACAGATAGTAAGCAGAAGAGCCAGGATAGTCCTCTTCAATTGCTCTGTCCAGAAAATGGGGATTACTTGATGGCAAATCTCCAACTTAACTCAGCTGATCATCAGATCACACACACACAGAGTATATCATCAGACCCATATTTGAAGACATCCCAGCATCTCAGCAAGGTGGGAACGACCAGAGCTTGTGCTCAGCGGACAACCGTTAAGTTCTTAGAGTTGCATCTATACCAAGAAGAGGCAGAGGAGGTGGCTCCAGTGAAGGTCTGTCTCAACTCTGTTATGAAATGCTGCATTTTTCTTGAAAATACTCTTTTGGAGAAGGAAGTTGCAAAAGAAATAGAGAATATGACAAGAGGTGGTTGGTTTCAGGCTGCTCTGAATTTCCTCTCTATCAGCTCTGGCACTCTTAGTTGTCATGCTTAGTGGTCCTTAAGGGAAAGAGAAAGGGTTCCACTTTGGAGATGTGATGATTGTACATGTGTCTTCACCATCAAGGGAGATATTTATTTGGAAGATTCCAACCCGGAGGCACAACCAGGGGTGAATAACTGGAACTTTGCCCCAAAGTAGTGAGATTTCAAGGCTCCTGAATATACTTGTATTTCTTCAGAAGCTATAAATAACTACACTTTCTACTGGAATAATTACATAAAATATCCTTTCTTTGGCTTTTACTAGCCCTAGACCTTCTTCCCCTGTGGTGTCTTCCTCAGGAGTGGGCTCATGGTATAACAGAGGTTTAGTCTTTTCCTTCTGGGTTCACTATTCCAGGGTCTCTACTTTTTTGTGTCCCAAGGAAGTCCATCAGTGTCTCTTCCCCAGGGCAGATTGCTCTTTAAAAAGTCCAATAGGGACAGCTAGGTAGCTAGTGGATTGAGAGATAGGCCCAGAGATGGGAGGTCTTGGTTTCAAATCTAGCCTCAGACACTTCCTAGCTGTGTGACCCTGGGCAAGTCATCTAACCCCCACTGCCTAGTCTGCCTTGGAACCAATACACAGTATTGATTCTAAGATGGAAGGTAAGGGTTTAAAAAAAAAAGTTGATTTGAGGGTATGACTTGCCTTTCTTAAGCCAGAATTGCTTTTATGACAGATAGACAATGTCTCCTGTCCATTGGGAATAAAATGGTTTAGTGGATTTGGGTTAAGGAAGACATGGGTTCAAATTCTGCCTCATAAACAGGGTAGCTGTGGGACCTTGCTTAAGTTCTATACTTGGCTTTATTTGTCAAATGAGAGGGTTGGATTCAGTGCCCTCACTGTCACCTCCTTTCCAGTGATTTTAAAACAGGATGTCTTTTTTGGTGGAGTTGTGAACTGATTCAACCATGCTGGAGGGCAATTGAACTATGTCCAAAGGCATAAAACTGTGCATACCTTTGATCCTATAACATCACTACTGGGGCTGTATCCCAAAGAGATGAAAAAATAAAGGAGAGACGACCTACTTGTACAAAGATATCATAGCAACTATTTTTGTGGTGGCAAAGAATTGGAAATTGTAGAGCCGTCCATCCATTGGGGAATGGCTGAACAAATTGTGCTATATGCTGGTGATAGAATACTATTGTGCTGTCCATCCACTGGGGAATGGGTGAACAAAGTTTAGTATATGTTGGTGATAGAATACTATTGTGCTCTAGGAAATAATAAGCAGGATGATTTCAGAAAAAGTTGGAAAGATCTGCAAGAACAGATGCAGAGCGAAATAAGCAGAACCAAGAGAACATTGTACACAGTAACAGTGATATTACAATGTACAATGTACAATGATCAATTGTGAAAACTCGGCTAGTCTCAGCAATGCAATGATCTGGGACAATCCTGAAAGACTTACAACGGGGAATGCTATCCCCCTCCAGAGAAAGAACTGTTGGAGTCAGATGAATGCGGATCAAATCATACTATCTTTCACATCAGTGCATTTATGGTTTTATTTTGGGGGTTTGGTTATGTATCACGTGGCTCTTACAACAATGACCAATATAGAAGTATGTTTTGCATTACAATAATAATAAAGTTAAAAGAAAATTTTAAATGCCCCCCAAAACCCTGAATTCCTAAAGAGTTGCTATCACAGAATCATATATCAATCATCCCAGAAATATTGAAGCTTTCATTATATACATAAACTCATTAAACTTCTAGCCTTTTACCAGAATGAACAAGAAGTAGCTTCTGACCATTTAATAATAAAAGGAAAGTTTTCTTATTGGTCAAAGAGTCTCATTTTAAATATAAGGTAGCTTTGTTGTCCACCAGTATTAATTTTCATGAAAATTGTTAGAAGGCTGCAAAAAATTCATGACCACTAAGGAAAGTAATTAAATAAGTATAAAAATTAAGATGAATAAAAAAAACCTTTTCTCCTTAATTTAGTAGAAGAAGCATTTCTTTATTTTTACTTTATTTTTTTAATTCAAAAATTTTTGTTTTCCCAATTACATGTAATAATAATTTTCAACATATATTTTCCAAAATCATGAGATCCAAACCTTCTCCCTCTCTTCTCTCCCTCCACTAAGAGATGGTAATCAATTTGATCTGGACCACACATGTATTATCATGCAAAACACACTTCTATATTGGTTATTGTTTTAAGTGAATAACTGTTTTTAGGCATGGTCTTTGGGGAGACTAGGTGGTGCAGTGGAGAGAGTACAGGACTTGAAGTAAGAGGGAATCATCTTCCTGAGTTCAAATCTGACCTCAGACATTTACTACCTATGTGATACTGAGCAACTGACTCTGCCTCAGTTTCCTCATCCGTAAAATGAGCTGGGGAAGGAAATGACAAACCACTCCAATGTCTTTGCCAAGAAACCCCCAAAGGGGATCACCAAGAATTAGACACAACTGAACAACAAATGTGTCAAATACTGTGCTAAGGCAAAAAAGGAAACGTTCCTTATCATCAAGAAGTTAACATGCTATTTGGGGAGAAAGGGGGGAAGAGAATAACGTGTCCACGGAAAAGCAAATGTAAATACAGTTCAGCAGGGAAAATTATCCCTTGGTGGAAAGAGGAAAGGCCTCATGTAGAAGATGGGACTTCAACTTAGCTTGGAAGTTATTGATTCTCAGAGGTGGAGGTGAGGAGGGAATATATATTGTTTTGGGGAACAGCTTTCTGCAAAAGTGGGGAGGTGAGAGATGTGGAATAATGTGTTATTATTGTTATTCAGTCACTTCAGTTGCATCAGATTCTTTGTAATACCATCTAGGGTTTCCTTGGCAGAGATACTAGAGTGGTTTGCCATTTTCTCCTCTAGCTCATTTTGTAGATGAGGAAACTGAGGCAGACAGGATTAAGTGACTTGCCCAGAGTCATATAGCTTGTAAGGACTAGTAGATAGTTTGGTTGGATTATAGAGTATGTAAAGGGGATTCATGTAAAATAAGCCTGGAATAATTGGCTGGAGTTTGGATTGTGAAAAGCTTTAAATACCCAAGAGGAGTTTGTACTTTAGCTTAGAGGTCATAGGGAGCCATTGAAGTTTTCTGAGCAAGAAAGTGATTTGGCCAGGCCAGTCCTTTAGGAATGCTACTTTGTCATCCATGTAGGAGAATGGAATGGAGAGGAGATCAGACACCAGGGAGAGTGCAATCAGGAGATGGTCAGTGCCTTAGCCAAAGCATGGAGAAATGAGCTAGCATTAGAGTAGGGGTCATATGGGTAGCAAGAAAGGGACTGATGTTGTAAAGCTAGAATGGGCATTTCTTGGTAACTCACTGGATATGGGAAGGAGATGGGGATAGAAAGGGAGGAATGAAGAGTGGTTCTGAATTACTGGAAGGTTGGATCAAGTAAGAATCTATTGTAATCATTCAAATATGAGGCTACATGGGTCTGAACCATGGTGGGAACTATGGGAATGTCCAGAGAGCTATAAAAAAATATTCCTCCAGTAAGAGTAGGTTACAAGAGTAATAAACAACTAAAAATGAAAACCAGAGATGCAATTAAATGTTTGGTTTACTTCCCATTTGAGGAATACTTAAATAGTCCAGATTTTTACAAAACATAAGGCTTAAGTTCCTGTCAAAATTGGATCATTTAGTGATTTTTAAAAAATATACAAACCCACAAAGGACAGAAAAGCAAACCAACAAATCCATAAAAACAATATGAATTTTGGTTGAGTCCATGGTAAATTTAAAGAAAATCACGCACACACACAAGTAACACTTCAGTTCATTATTAATAGTGAATTCAATTCACTGAGCATTTATTGAGCACCAACTGTATGCCAAGTATCATGCCAAGTTCTGAAGCTACAAAGACAAATGAAATCATCTCTCTCCCCAGAGAACTAACATTTTATTGGGGCATTCGTATGTCTGTGGGTAAGAATGTATATACACAAATTAAACCCAAAATATAACAATGCGATTTTGGGAAGTAGGGAAAGGATTAATAATTGGGGTGTCAGGAAGCACTTCACTGGCTTTTGAGAAGAGCCTTCAAAGAAAGGACAGATTCATTAGACACCGAGGTGAGGAGGGAGTGCTTTGCAAACATGGAGGTTGGTTTGGGTAAGTCAGAAATAGAATGGTTCTTGTGAAATGGTTCAGATTTTGGATTCAATCCAGAACTAAAGTTATTCTAAAGAGTTATATCAGCAACAGATGATGGGATGGATAAACCACTGAGAATGAAAAGTAGGGGAAAGATAAGAACAGAAAAAAAAATTAGGGAGGGTTAGATAAGCTCAAATGGAGAGTCAGATAATGAATGAGCATATCAGCTGGAGATCTTTGAATAAGAAAGAACCTCAAAGGTCAGCTAATCCAGCCCACTCATTTTTTAGATGAGGAAATCCAGCAAAAAGATGAAGTGGACTACCCAATGTCATACAAGAAGAGAATGGTAGGTCCAGGATTCAAGCCCAAGTCCTCATACTCTTTCTAAAACACCACACTGTCTCTAAGATTACCAAGGCAGAGAAAAAAACAAGAACACCCAGGGTAGAGCTTTGGGGGGCACCCATGAATAACCAGAAATAGAAACTGAGAAGGAGTAGCCCATCAGGTAGGAAGAGAATGAGGGAGAATGGCATCGAAGAATCCAAGGAAGATAAACTTTTCTGGGCTCAGAAGAGTGCGCTTCTTCCATGTTTATTGAACAAATGCACAGATTCTTCCAGCATTGAGCCTTCTGGTTCTCATCAGTGGGCAGTTCTTGATGGAAGGGCACATAGATCCTTTTTCAAATGTCTTCTTAAATTTAATATATAGTATGATTATGACATTCAGAGGACCAAAGAATAATCAATTCAGAGCTAGAATGGAGCTCCAAAAGCTTTTAGACCAACCTCATTTTACAGATAGGGAAACTGAGGCCTAGGGAGGTGAAATGACTTCCTCTAGGTCATGCAGGTAGTACTATAAGTAACAGAGGCAAGATCTGAACTGAAGTCTTTAAGGCTCAAGATTCTTTCCATTGTACCAAGTTGCCTGATCTTCTACCTCATTTGCTTTTCATTCATATTTATATTTCAATTTGTTTTTTTAAATAGTTATTATGTTTAAGCATTTTAAAAACATGGAAGTGAGGTTAATTTGACCTATTTTGTTCTTGGTGAACCCATGTTAAGTCTTATTGATCACCATTTCCTTTTTCCAAGGGCCAATGAAACATTCATGCTGTAATCCACTCTAGAAATTTGTCAAGGCTCAATTTTATGCTTACAATGTCTCTTTGTTTCTTTTTTCCTCCCTCCCTCCCTCCCTCCCTCCCTCCCTCCCTCTTTCTTTCTTTCTTTCTTTCTTTCTTTCTTTCTTTCTTTCTTTCTTTCTTTCTTTCTTTCTTTCTTTCTTTCTTTCTTTCTTTCTTTCTTT
>NC_058132.1:671596615-671613235 GCF_016433145.1 Gracilinanus agilis | reverse complement strand
CCTTCCTTCCTTCCTTCCTTCCTTCCTTCCTTCCTTCCTTCCTTCCTTCCTTCCTTCCTTCCTTCCTTCCTTCCTTCCTTCCTTCCCTTCTATCTTAGAACTGATAATAAGCATCAGTTCAGAGGCAAATGAGTGGTGCAGGCTAAGCAATTGGGGTTATGTGACTTGCCCTGGGTCACTCAACTAGGAAATATTTGAGGACAAATTTGAACCCAAGACCCACTATCTCCAGGCCTAGTGCTCTATTCACTGAACCAACTAGATGCCCCAGGATAGACCTTTTTCCCCAGTACTATTCCTTTTATTTTTTCAATTAGATATAGAAACAACTAAAAATATTTCTTGACCTTTTGCATACTTTCAGTGCCATATTATAGCCATGAATATCCTATCTCACTGAATCTCTGAGATAATAAAAATCTATGAATTGAAAGGTAGAAATATGGTGAAAGACAAGTGGATGGGAATAAAAGACTCGGAAGTATTTTTGAACACTTGTCCTCCACAGGAATTTGCATTAGGTCTTCTGGGGATTCATAAAAGAAGAAGAAAATAGACTTTTCCCATAAGATTTCCTGGCTCCTATCACAATGTAATGAGATTAGAAGACAGAGGTAAGCAAATGCTCAGTAGTTTCCAGTTCCTATAGATTTATATTTTTTAGAATCCCAAGAAAATATTTCAGAAAAAATTTGGCTTTTTTTTTGTCTTGACAAATTATAAATTAAATGCATCTTGGTGACCACTACATCTTCTGGTTATTTTTATTTTTACTTATTAATTTTTATTACCACTTATTTTTATATATAACATTATGTAACATAACAGAAAAATACATGTTATTTATAATAAAAATATGATCAATTATAACAAATATTTTTATGGAAATTGCTTTGGAATAGGATGTAAGAATTAGCATGGTAACTGTGTACAATATATCAGATGAGATTTATTCTTGTTAGTGTTATTACTATACAGTACAAGTAGAACTTCCATTGGTGGCGTTACCAAATGACATCAGTGAGTGAAAGAAAGCTCCTGCCTTCAAGCTACCTGCACTCTAATAGAATTCTATGACATTGAAATTTACACAATTCTAGCAATAGTTTAGTGTGGATGTCCTTGAAACTATGAAATAATGCAAGAAAATAAAAAATACTTTTTGAAACCATTAGCTGCTAGCAAAAGTCCACCAAGCCAATATTTTCATGAATGCTTAGACCGCTCTAACTATGAGTTGTAACAGGAAAGTGCAAAGGATCAGAGAGGTGAGGGGCACTTAGGTCATGAAAATTATCCCCCAAAATCTGGCTGTCCTGTATTAAAGTCACCATTTATAACAAGTGCAACTATTCTCAAACATTTGCCGACAAAACAAATGTTGCTTTAAGAAATCTAAGCTTTATCCAAAAACATGTCATATGAAATGAATGCTTATAAAAACACCTTGTAGCTGGGGGGAAAAATTACCTGCTAGCTGTCAGTGTGTATAGGTGATGGATAATGTCTGAAAGTGGATAATGTCCATGTTAACAGATGAATATCTAGCATGTATGTCTGGAGAGAAATAATATAATGGTGATGATGGTGTGTGTGAAAAAACTAGGTAAAGACTAAGCTATCACTAGAAAGAATAGAAAAAAAATCTGACTAAATAAATATGTATAATATTTATTTATATAGTAATACTGGGCTTAGAATCAGGAAGAATCATCTTCATGAGTTCAAATCCAGCCTCAGACACTTAATAACTATGTGACCCTGGGCAAGTCATTTAACCCTGTTTGTCTTCATTCATCATCTGTGAAATGATACGAAGAAGGAAATGTCAAATCACTCCAGTATCTTTGCCAAGAAAATTCCAAATGGGGTCACAAAGAGTCAAAGATGACTGAGATGACTAAATGGTAATAATAAGTAGTAATACATACAGTACGTATAATACATACAGTAAATACATGTTGTAAGTAAATGGGTTCGATATTAGGAAACCTGGTACTAGCCTAGGCTAGTCATTAAGTAGATGTGAGTATGACCTCAGGCAAGGGTCCTGCCCAAGGCAAGTCTGACATACCAAGTGGGAGATGATTTCCACCTGGGAGAGAGATACATGATATTAAAGGATTTCCTGGTGTAAGAAAACTTAGAGATTTATCTAATCCCCTCATTTAACAGACAAGGAATCTGAGGAACAAAGGCATGAGCCGACTCGCTCAGGATGATGTAGGTAAGGAGACAGCCACAACGGATCCAGAATGAGGAGACAAAAACTGAAGAAACAAAACCCAAACCACAAATTCTGCCTGGGTTGGTACAAAAGAACATCTACGGAGGACTGAGATTCCCAGGACTGGGCTGGGAAATCTGGGAAGTATTAGCGAGCCAAACTACGGAGAGGAACAGGGAGTTGCACAGAGCTAGATGAGTGTCTGAGAACTAAGTGGGGAGGATGAGCCTTCCTGACTCTAGACCTGGTACTCTATCCACTGTGCCACCTCGCTGCTCTCTAAAAATGCTAGTTATTAATTAGCAGCAATGCAATGATCCAAGACAATCCAGAGGAACTTAAGAGAAAGAACACTATCCACATCCAGAGAAAGAACCGTGGGAGCAGAAATGCAGAAGAAAGACATAGGGTCGATCACAGAGTTCTGTGGGTATATGATTGGGGATTTTGACTTTAAATGATTATTCTATTGCAAATATGAATAGAATGGAAATAGGTTTTGAATAATGATACACGTAAAACCCAGCGGAATTGCTCATCAGCTCAGGGAGGGGGGAGGGAAGAGGGGAAGGAAAGAACACAAATCATGCAACCGTAGAAAAATATTCTTAACTAATTAATTAATAAAAATTTAAGATAAAAATACTAGTTATGATTTTTATTATTTGCCATGCAGTGATGACATAGTTACATCCATTTTAACTAGCCTCTAGTATAAGGAAAAACAATTAATATAGAAGTGGTTTTCTGTGTGCTAACATTCATATCAACTGCTCCTTTGGGATGCTTTTTTCCAATGTTTATTTGTTTTAATAGCCCTGGATTTTTTCTTTGGAGGTTCTGGAGCTGTGATTTCATCGATGGAGGGAACTTTGGAATGAAAATGCTCACTGTTACTTAGAACTTTAGAGAACTGGCTGAGACACTGAAATGTTAAATGACTTGATTGTTGCTTGAAGGTTGACTTATTGTTATGATGGGGGAAGGTAGAACCAGAACCCAGGTTTTCCTCTCTCCAAGGCTGTCTCTATCCACTACCCCACACTGTTTCTTCTGTTCTATGACTTTATCCATAGCCTACAGCCTTAACATTGGGCATGTAAAGAGACTTTTGAGGTTTATAGTCCTTTTTACATTCACGATCTCATCTGAATACCCCAACAAGCCAGTAAGGTAAGGTCTAGTAACATCTCTGTGTAACAGATGAAGAAAATGAGGCTGAGAAAAGCTGTGAGTTTTTCGAGGTTACACAGCTAGTATATTGTATATATTTACATGTGTGCATGTTACTTTCCCCAGTGCAATATGAGATCTTATTTCATTTTGGTTTCTATATTTCTAACATCTTAAATAGTATGACGCATACAGCAGGCATTTAATAAATAAATTAAATAAATAAATGCATGTAGATTGGTTATTCGAAGTAGAATTTGAACGCAAGTTCTTGACTCCTGACATTTTTTCCCCACTATTTCCTACTTCTGTTAAGTAATTGAATCCACATTTTATAAACACACATGCACACATACAGAAGACAAAAGCACATTGAAACATTAAAAATATTTGGGAGGGACCAGGTAGGTGGCTCAGTGGATTGAGAGCCAGACCTAGAGATGGGAGGTCTTGGATTCCAAGGTGGCCTCAGACACTTTCTAGCTGTGTGACCCTGGGCAAGTCACTTAACCTCCATTGCCTGATCCTTACCACTCTTCTGCCTTGGAACCAATACATAGTATTAATTCTAAGATGCAAGTTAAGGATTTTTAAAAATTGGGGGAAAAAAATCACTGGAATAGTGGAGGAGGGATGGGGTTTATTTGAACTTGTTACATTCAGGGAAGAGCCTTAGTGGAAAGACGTAGGGTAAGATCTTAATTGAGGAAATGGAGAAATTCAGCAGAATCTGAGGTAGGAAGGAGTGGGAACAGATCATGCAATACATAGCCTCACACTTAGAGCCAAGACTAACCCCAGAGGCCCCTGAGTCCAAGCTGCCCACTTTATTGATGAGAAAACCAAGGTTCCCATAGTGACAAAGAACAAAGAGCAGAGCTGAGGTCTGAAACCAGGATTTCTGTTTCCAAATCTCCTGTTTCTTCCAGTACATCAGACAGATGGGAGAGTGCTCTTGGGAGGGGATTGTGATAGATCTCACCCAGGGGAGGATAAAGAAAGATAACATATGCACAGGGTTTTGCAAACCTCAAAGTGCTCCATAAATGTCATTTATAATAATTAATTATTATTAATGGTATCTAATTAATAATAAAACAAGTGGCACATGCATGCCATTTATAATTAATCAATTTTATCTAATTAATAACAAAATCAGTGCTGTATAAATACCATCTATAATTAATTGTAATTAATATTCTTTAATTGATGATAATAAATTAAGCATGACATGTATAATTTATAAAATGAATATTATTTAATTATTAATAATTGAATAAGTGCCACATAATGTGGTTTATACTGAATTATTATAAATATTATTTTATTAATAATAGCAAAAGTGCCACCTCTATATTTATATTGATACATATACTGGTAGCTATTTATTTACATTGTTAGCTATTGTTAATGTTATTTAATTAATAATAAAATAAATGCTATGTATACAGTTTGTGATAATAATAATTATTAATATTATATAATAATATAATGCACCCCTCTTTGCCTCTAGTCACAATGCTACTCCCCTGAAATTTGACATTAGAAAGGAGAGGTAATTGATTGAGTGCTATGTTTTGTCAGGAAGCCCTGGGTTCTAATCCTGCCTCTGACACTTACTGGCTTTACAACCATGGGCAAATCACTTAACATCACTGAGACTTCATCTACTCATCTGTAAAATGAACCCATGATTCTACCTTACAGGGATACCGTGAGATTCAAAGTTAATCATGCCAGTAAAGTACCTTGCAAACAATAAAGCCAGTGATTGTCATTATCTTCATTATCATCAGCGCCATTATTATTGTTATCATTTCACTGTATGCACTTTGTGCATTTGGATCTTAGGAAGGAAGGAAGGAAGGAACATGATTTATTAAGCACCCACTGTGTGCCAAGCACTTTTACAAATATTGTCTCATTTGGTCTTCACAATAACCCTGGAAGGGAGGTGCTATTATCATCCCTGTTTACTTTATCACTGTTGTTCGGTCCCTTCCTTTGGTGACCCCATTCTGGGTTTTCTTGGCAAAGCACTGGAGTAGTTTGCCATTTCCTTCTCTAGCTCATTTGACAGATGAGGAAACTGAGGCAACCAGAGGTTAAACGATGTTCCCAGAGGTAACTAGCTCATAAGTGTCTGAGGCTAGATTTGAACTCAAGTCTTCCTGTCTCCAGCTTAGCCCTCGGTCCACTGCATCACCTGGCTTCCCTTATAGAACATACGTATGGGATGGTTGCTATTCTGGGAATGAGTTAGAGATGGAAAAGGCATGGTGGTGTGGCATAGACCCCAATAACCAGAAAGTCCCAGTTTAGATCCATCACTCACATCTACTAGCTTTGTGTACTTATCCTCTCAGCACGACACATACCTCTCAGAGACTGTTAGTTGTAAAGAATGAGTGAATAAACAAATAAGTGGATGAATTTTAAAAAATTGATTAAATGTATAATGAGAAGCAACACAGGAGAGCAGATGGGGCACTTGACTTGTAATCAGAAAGACCTGGGTTTGAATTCTGCCATAGACAATGAATGTGTTCCCAGGCCAAGTCACTTAATCTCTCTTTGCCTCAGTTTCCTCATCTGTAAAATGAAGCACTTTCATTTGATAGTACTCTGAAGCTCCTTCCATTTCTAAATATATGATCCTATTATGTGCCCAGCATTGCCAATCTATAGTAGAAAGGGAAGTTCCTCAATGGAAATTCCCTTTATAAATGGACTCACACCTCCATTCAAACAAAAGTCTGAACCAAAACCAAGCCCTTTATACTGAGGGGTTTTTTGTTGTTGTTCAATCTTATTTGACGATTCATGACCCCATTTATAATGTTCTTGGCAAAGATTCTGGAGTGGCTTGTTGTTTCTTTCTCCAGCTCATTTTACAGCTGAGGAAACAGAGGCAAACAAGGCTAAGTGACTTGCCCAGGGTCACACAGTTAGTCTCTAAGTTCCTATTTGAACTGTGGAAGATGAGTCTTCCTGACTCCACACCCACCCAGTACTCTATCCACTGAACCACCTAGCTGTCCCATATTGTGGGTTATCCAGAGGCCAAAATCAGAGGGAGCAGTGCCATTCTGGTACAGAATAAGGGATGAGTAGTCCAATATTTAGCAGTAAAGAGTCACAGCTAAGTTCACAGGACTTAGAGATCATTCAATCTAAGTCTTTCCTCTATTTTTTAACCCTTACCTTTTGTCTCAGAACCAGTATTAAGTATCGGTTCCAAGGCAGAAGAGCTGTAAGGGCTAGGCAATGGGGGTCAAGTGACTTGCCCAGGATCACACAGCTGGGAAGTGTCTTACACTGGATTTAAACCCAGGCGGTCTGGTGCTGTGTACACTAAGCTACCTAGTGCCACCCCTCAAGTCTTTCCTTTTAATGGATGAAGAAACTGAAGTTTTCGGAGGGACATACTCTGCCTCAAGCCATAGGATGGAAATACTGGAGCTTTTGCTTTCCTAACTGGACCATTCTTGCTCCTTCAGGCTATTTGTCCATCTTTCCTCCCCATTTTGAGTAAAATGGATCCCCTCACTAACCTCTGGGGAAAGCCAAAGGATAGCTAGAATGCTTTACATTCCATGCACAGATTATCCGGTGGGGCTCTCAGGGAGCTAACACATGGCAGGGGGCTCTGCTGTCTGTCCTGCCCAGGAAAGCAGAAGCCAAATTACCTTGGGGCACGATTGAGCGATTGGTATTACTAATTACTGTTAGTAATGAAGATCTATGGTTGCAGGTACTGGAGCCAACTGTTAACCCACAATGCCTCAGTCACGTTGAGTAATTTTATAACCTGCTGCATTTCCACTAGAGCCTTGTAATCTCCCCCGATGACTGTAAGATTCCAGTTATTAGGACACACAACACTTATCAAGTCATCTGTGACTAATAAAACTTGAGAAAGAGGGGAAGAAAGAATGGGCAGCCGGTTGCTCGGCAATGTTTTCTCCAACTTGCCAAACTTTTCTTAGGCAATGCTCGGTCCCCAGAGAGCGCCACACATGTCTAATTGGAAAAATCTGTCAGCATCCCAGGATTCCAGAGAGCTTGCTGATCTCCACTGAGGAGAGCCATGGACGTGTATCTTCCAATGGATGGAAAGACATGCTGGAGGGGGACTAAGGAAGGCAAGAGTGGGAGTGGGAGTGGGAGTGGGAGTGCGAGCAGGCTGAGTAAATGTAGGTGGCTGGAGTCTGGACTGGAGGTTGGGAAGTTCCTACTTCCCTCACTTGGGCATGACTTCTAGCTCCACAGGCTCTTCCAATGCAGAACTCCCTGCTTGCTCTAGGCTGTTGGCTTGCTAGCATCTGAGATATGCTTTCAAGTGGTCACCATTACTTGGTGTGCATGTGGCCAGGGTTACTGATTTTACCCTTAACAGGATGTGCTATTGTCCTAAGGATGGATTTGGGTTGGATTCAAACAAAATCCCCAGCAGGACTTGGTTCAGCTACTCAGGCCCTCCCCCTTAGTACCCACCAGTTGGCTTTTCCAAAGCCCTTTCCCTTTTTTATGGAGGTAGCCAAGGTTGCTGGGGAGTGGAAGGCAAAGCCTTTGGGGCCTCTCCTTCAACACAGATTTATTGAATTGGGAAACTCCAGGTGGTGGGAAAAAGCGATCTATTTGGAGGCAGAGGATTGGAGTGAGAATCCTGTCTCCGGCAAATCCTATGGAACTCTGGGTGTCCTCTCTGGAGTTTAGTTTCCCCTTCTTTAAAAATGAGGGTGCTGGGGGGGCAGCTGGGTAGCTCAGTGGAGTGAGAGCCGGGCCTAGAGATGGGAGGTCCTAGGTTCAAACCTGGCCTCAGCCACTTCCCAGCTGTGTGACCCTGGGCAGGTCACCTGACCCCCATTGCCCACCCTTACCAATCTTCCACCTATGAGACAATACACTGAAGTACAAGGGTTTAAAAAAAAAAAAAACGAGGATGCTGGGGGGCAGCTGGGTAGCTTAGTGGATTGAGAGCCAGTCCTAGAGACCGGAGGTCCTAGGTTCAAACCCGACCTCAGCCACTTCCCAGCTGTGTGACCCTGGGCAAGTCACTTGACCCCCATTGCCTACCCACACCACTCTTCTGCCTTGCAGCGAATACACAGTCTTGACTCCAAGACGGAAGGTGAGGGTTTAAAAAAATAATGAGGATACTGGGGGCAGCTGAGTGGCCCAGTGGATAGAGAGCCAAGCCAGGAGATGTTCAGTGATGAGGGGCAAGTCCTTTAACCCCCATTGTCTAGGTTTTGCCGTTCTTCTGTCTCGGAACACTATGGAGTTTAAGACAGAAAGTAAACACTTTTTAAAAAAACGAGAGGGCTGGACTAGATAGCCTCTAAGAGCTGGTCCATTTTGGCCCGATGTGATCATAGATGGAATGCTGGGAAGTAAAATGGTAGACTTGGGATCTGGAGGTTGTAGGTTTAGCACTCACGTCCCAGGCAAGTCCGGTAACTGTTTCTAAACCGCCTTTTCTCCTCCTTCAAAGGGAGAGAACACCTACAGAATTTCGTTTCGGGCCGGCGGTTTAGCCTTATAAACTTTAAAATAAGTGAACTGACAAATCTGTGGCTAGCTGTACTTCAGTAAAAGGGCTTCCCTTCGTAATCCCCGGGGGTTTATTTGCCGTAAAATGCGGGGCTATTCCGTTCCAAATACCACTCCGAGAGGTGCCGAGGCTCGTCTCCGAGCCAAAGGGGTCGGGGGAGAGGGTGACACCAAGGTTTAGACTCTTGTTCATGCCACCCTAATGCCAGGGCGGGGCCAGGGGGGAAACTTCGAGCACAGAAAAGGAGCCACCGGAGAGAGCCTCAGTTGGCTGAGGAGAGTGCGAGGAAGGAGGGCTTCCGTCCCCCAGGCAGCCGGCCGCCCCCGGCCTGCTCCCCAGAGCTCGGCCAGCCTGCCCCTCGCCAGCCCCGCGCGTGGAACCAGCCGGGCGCAGGCACCGCCTCGCCTCGCCCCACCCCTGCAGCTGAGCTCCCCGCCAGCTTGCCCGCTAGTTCCGGTCTGCCCAACGCCTCAGTGCGCCCGGTTCCTCCTCCTCCTCCTCCTCCTCCTCCTCCTTCTCCATCCTCTGGTGCACTTTGATGCCCGGCGGGCATCCGAAGATGTTGACGGCCACTGGCACTGGCCAATCTACCTGGCACGCACAGACAGGTAAGGACCCGCGGCGCGTGCCCACCCCGCCTGCCCGGGCTAGAGGTAGCTCGGGACTGACAGACCCGGCCCGGGAGCGGGGAGGAGTCGCTGCGCTTTCCTCCTCCCCTTCCCCTCCTACACCCACCAGCCCCGCGGCCACTGGCCTCTCTCCGCTCCGCTTCTCAAAGCGAAGACTGCCTCCGGCACAATTCCTTCAACTTTCCTCTGAACTTGTCATCCGCTTCCGCGCGCAGCTTAGCTCCGGCCAACTGGGTGCACTCCAGAGCGCGGCCCTGGCAGCGCGGCGCTGGCAGCGCGCCTCCTACCATCCTGCCTTCCTTCGCTTTCGCTCTCCCCTTTCTTCCTCCACTTCCTCATCCCCTCCTTTCCTCTCGATTTCTCTTCTTCTCTCCTTCCTCTTCCTTCTCTCTCTCCATTCCTTCCCTCCGGCCTCAGTCAGGATTAGAAGCCTGTTGCCAGAGCTGGGGGCCTCCCCCTGGAGTGAGTTCGGAGGCTGGCGGACTGCATCATTGGCTTTAGAGAGGGATGGGAGGCCGCGCATCCCGGATAAACCAGGAAGTGCTGAGTCGCAATTTGGAAAGTTGGCAGAATCTGCAGATTCTGTGTGCGCGAGCCCCTGGGTGTGTTTGTGCAGAGTGGAGGGGCGTGGGAAGCCCCGATCTGACCCAGGGCAGTCTGCTGACCCCCATTTTCCCTGTTTCAAACCCCAGGAGAAAGAATTATCTTCAGATTATAAAATAATCTGAAGCAGCTCAGCTCTCACCTCTGGCTAGTTGCTGGACTCTGGGGCAAGTCATTCAACTTCTCAGGGTCCTAGAGAACTCTAAGCTTGTTAAATTGCTGGACAAGGGGGCAGCTGGGTAGCTCAGTGGATTGAGAAGTCAGACCTAGAAACGGGAGGTCCTGGGTTCAAATCCGACCTCAGACACTTCCCAGCTGTGTGACCCTGGGCAAGTCACTTGACCCCCATTGCCCACCCTTACCACTCTTCCACCAAGGAACCATACACAGAAGTTAAGGGTTTAAAAAAAAATTGCTGAACAAGTCTCCAGCCTCAGTTTTTTCATCTGTAAAATGGGGATGATAGTCGCCTACTTCATAAGGTGATGAGAATCGTGACGATATGTAGGTGATATAAGAATGCCATTATTTATTATTACTATGATTAGATCAGCACACTGGTTAGAAAAATTTCTTTACCAGGCATTCCTTATACTGATGAAATCTCAGGAATAGAACTTTCTTCTGTCTCCCCCATCTCCCCCTCCAAAAAAAAAAAAAAAAACCAAACATCGTTGACATTTTAAACTACTTTAGGGTTGGCAAATAATTTTTTAGGCTAAGCGAGATGTGCTTTAATTTTGGATGCCCTACCACAGTATTAGCCCAAGATCCTAGCACTATGTAACTAAGATCTTTGATTGGAGCTGGAAGGGCCCTTAGAGGCCAATTTAATTCAATCCCCTCATTTTACATTTTAGGAAACTTTAATTCTCGGGAGAGTTGAGGAAACCCAGATCTCCTCATTCCAAACCTTTGTTCTTTTCGTGACACTAACCTAGGATAGAACTTCTATTCTTTTTTTTTTTTTTTAACCTTTACACCTCCTGCCTTAGAATCTGAACTATTGGTCCCAAAGCATAAGAGCAGTAAGGACTAGGCAACTGGGTTTAAGTGATTTGCTCAGGGTCACTCAGCTAGGAAGTGTCTGAGGCGACATTTGAATCCAGGACCTTCTATCTCCAGGTCTGGCTTTCTATCTACTGAGCCACCTAACTTTTATTCTTAAGGACTTTACAATCCAATCAATCAATCAGTCAGTCAGCAAACATTTATCCAGCACCTTCTATGGGCCTGTTACTGTTTCAGGTTCTGGGGAGACAAAAACAAGAAAGAAATGGAATATATATATAATATTTTTGGAAGCTACAACATGTATACATATAAGTATATCAAAATATGCTGAGTAAATACCAGGTAATTGGAAGTGGCGGGGTGGGAAGGGAGAAGATCTGAGAGCAGGAGAGAATTCATGGAGAACTTTGTGCTTGAGCTGAGCTTTGAAGGAGGTGTGTGAATGGGAGAGTAAGTATGTAGCTAATTTACAAGGGAGAGGTCCGTTCAGTCCCTAAATCAATAAGCAAAGAGGTCGAAGAAGATTAGGAAGGGACAAAGTTCTCTGGGCTTTGTAAAAGGAATTCTTTAGTGACCTTGGGAAGAGAGAGTGTCTTTGAGTAGTTTTTTTTTTTTTTTAAACCCTTAACTTCTGTGTATTGGCTCCTTGGTGGAAGAGTGGTCAGGGTGGGCAATGGGGGTCAAGTGACTTGCCCAGGGTCACACAGCTGGGAAGTGTCTGAGACCGGATTTGAACCCATGACCTCTCGTCCCTAGCCTGGACTTTGAGTAGTTTGAGAGGGACAGAGGCCAGATTGCCCTGACTTGAGGCTTAGGTGGGAGGCAGCTGCTGGGACAGTTCACATAGACTTAGGAGATCTGATTATTAAACTTATACCTGGAAATCTACAAACTACAAAATAGGGCTTGGTTTGTTCTTCTACTTATTCATATTTGAGAAAGGGATGGAGCAAATGTCAATGATGGAAATTCATCTAAACAGTATATCGTGGATACATTTTTTTTCCTGGAGAGATGGTTATTAAATATTTATGACTCTATTGACAGATTAACCAGAAATGAAGAATAAAAGATCCCTCTAGAACCTTTGCTATGCAGGAGAGGAGAAAGGAAAAAAAAAACTTAAAGGGGGGGTAATAATGGAGTTAGTTCATAGGATAATAAAATTATAAGATGAGAGCTGGAAAATGCCTTGGAGAGATCATTTAGTCTAACCCCCTTCATTTTATTTTTATTTTTAAATTTTTTTAATAACACCTTCCATCTTGGAGTCAATACTGTGCATTGGCTCCAAGGCAGAAAAGTGGTAAGGGTAGGCAATGAGGGTCAAGTGACTTGCCCAGGGTCACACAGCTGGGAAGCGTCTGAGGCCAGATTTGAACCCAGGACCTCCTGTCTCTAGGCCTAGCTCTCAATCCACTGAGCTTCCCAGCTTCCCTCCCCACCCCCTTCATTTTACAGACAAGGCTAAGTAATTTCCCCAGGGTTACTTTTGTTGTTGTTCTGTCATTTCAGTCATGTCTGACTCCTTGAAACCCCATTTGGGGTTTCCTTGGCAAAGATCTGGAGTGTTTTGCCATTTCATTCTCCAGCACATTTTACAGGTGAGGAAACTGAGGCAAACAGGGACATGCCCGAGGTCCTAAAACTAGTTAAGTGTCTGAAGCTGGATTCAAAACCAGTATTCTATCCATGATGCCACTTTCCTGCAAATAGAGTCAGCATTTTAAAACAGAGCCTCTGAATTCAAATACAGAACTCTTTCCATTAAACTCCCCAGCTTCTCCTACAACCCTATAACAGCCACTTTTGCCATCACATGCAGGCATACTTTCAGTATTATCTGTGCCTTGATTTCCCTGGTCTAGGTCCTTGCTCCACTGCCATTGATGATGGTGACTCTTAATACTTACTGTTGGGAGGGCTCCCATTATTGGCCCAGCAATGACCAGGTCATGTGGGGTCCACGCTGGCTAAATTGGGAGGGACCCCAGCAACCATTATGGAAAGTCTAGCAGGCTTGGGAGCCAGCTTCCTCAGTGGAGTGAGGAGCTAAGAAAATCACAGATCTTTGGTAGACACATAATCTGCTTTACAAGGTTATATTGTAGAGCTAAAGGACAATAGCTGTCCCTCCCTGCTTTCCCTTCCCCCAACCCCATCTTTATTTATTTACTTATTATTTTAATTTTTAACCCTTAACTTCTGTGTATTGGCTCCTAGGTAGAAGAGTGATAAGGGTAGGCAATGGGGGTCAAGTGACTTGCCCAGGGTCACATAGCTGGGAAGTGTCTGAGGCCGGATTTGAACCCAGGACCTCCGGTCTCTAGGCCTGACTCTCAATCCACTGAGCTACCCAGCTGCCCCCCCAACCCCATCTTTAGTTTTAAAAATGAAAGAACTTGGGGCTCAATGGATTGAGAGCTGGCATGTCCTGGGTCCAAATCTGGCTTCAGATACTGTTAAGCTATATGACCCTGAGCAAGTCACTTAATCCCCATCACCTAGCTCTCACTATTTAAAAAGAAAAATGAAAGAACTTAAAGCTCCAGAGAGGGTGACTCTCTTTTTATTATATGGTGTTAAGTATTCGAGTTTTGCTTTTTCAATATCTCTCAGGCTACCTGGCTAACAATTGGGTAGGATAGAAGAGTCTTGTTTTCCAGCCCTTCCTTCTAGGCAAGATACATAAGTACACCCCCTGTTTACAGACAATTAGATCAGGAGGCACCTGAGGTCACTTTTCTAGAAACCTTAATTCCAGCTCTCTCCCCCCCAGATGCCACCTCACCCATTTGGTTGTTAGATACAGTGTCAAATGCAAGTTCATTTCTTTTCTGCTTTAGGAAAGCTATAAAAATTGGTTATTATTCAGGCATTCTAGTCATGTGTGAATGTTTATGACCCCATTTGGAGTTGTCTTGGCATAGACACTGGAGTCGCCATTTCCTTCTCCAGTTCATTTTACAGATAAGGAAACTGAGGCAGACAGAGATTGAGCGACTTACTCAGAGTCACACAGCTAGTAAGTATCTGAGGCTGGATTTGAATTCAAGTCTTCCTGAGTCCTGGCCTGGCACTCTATCCATTGAGTCACTTAGCTGTCCAAAGCTATGAAAATCTGAAACTATAAAATCTCTTTTGTTCAGCTTGAACTGGGATGGATGTAGCAGTAAATAATCTCTCTCTCTCTCTCTCTCTCTCTCTCTCTCTCTCTCTCTCCCCGTCTGTCTCTGTCTCTGTCTCTCTTTCTTTGTCTCTCTGTCTCTGTCTCTGTCTCTCTTTCTCTGTCTCTCTGTCTCTGTCTCTGTCTCTGTCTCTCTCTCTCTCTCTGTCTCTCTCTCTCTGTCTGTCTCTCTCTCTCTTTCTCTCTCTCTTTCTCTCTCTCTCTCTGTCTCTCTCTCCTTTCTCTCTCTCTCTTTGACTCTCTCTCTCTCTCTCTGACTTATGTATTACAGTTTAAAATTGACTTCTCTTCCCCAATATGCTTTTGTTATTTACAGTCTCTCTTGTGGCTGCATTAACTCAAGCTCCCATACAAATCGGTAATGCAGTGAACCACCATGTTATCTTAAAGAAACACATTTCTTTTAAAACAAATGGTGAGACAGAAAACAAAACAAACTCTTAGGAAGCCAGAATTGCAGATATGGCTCCGCACTCTCCTGGGAGAGCTCCAGAGTGAGCTTGAAGAAAAACACAGGAAAGCAAGGAGTCCTGAGCTTAGGGCTCAGCAGCACAGCCGGCTCCAGCCACAGTGTCTCTGTCCCATGAGCCTTTGGCCTCTGGAGCTGAGGTCTTTGTCCCAGGATGTTGGCATTCTTTCTCCACCAGGTCACTGGAAGCTGTTTGGGCAGTGGAGGCTGGTCCCCTGCCTCCTTGAGGCCCATCTCACCTTCTTTCTCTCACCATGACCTTTTTGTTTTTTTAAACCCTCACTTTCTGCCTGCCTTAGAATGGGTTTCCAAGGCAAAAGAATGGAAATTAGAGTTAAGAGAGGTCACATAGACAGGAAATATCTGAGGCCAGATTTGAACCCAGGCTGTTCACTCCCAGCCTGACTCTCCATCCCCTGAGCTACCTAGCTGCCCCTTACCATCACCTTTCTAGGTTCCTTTCCTCCCTCTTCCCTTCTCTTTTTTTATGTATTTATTTATTCACTTATTCATTCACTTGTTTATTTATTTGTCCATTTGTTTGTTTATTTATTCATTTATTTATCAATTAGCTAATTAATTAATTAAACCCTTACCTTCTGTCTTGGAATCAGTGCTGTGTATTGGTTCCAAGGCAGAAGAGTGGTGAGGGCTAGGCAATGGGGGTCAAGTGACTTGCCCAGGAAGTGTCTGAGGCCAGATTTGAAACCAGGAATTCTTATCTTTAGGGTCTGGCTCTCAATCCACTGAGCCACCCAAATACCCCTGCAATTTGTTATTAAAAAGCAGAAATTCTGCTTCATTTTAACCCAAGAAGCACCTATTATATACTGTGTACTGCCATAGGCAATGAAGATAACAGAGGAAAAAACCTGGAAGCTTTGGCAACAATTCTGTAAATACATTAATGATTATGATGTTCGATTCCAAATATACTTTAAGAAGAGATTGTTGATTTTGAGCTGGAAGGAGTTTAGACGTCTCCTAGTCCAAACCCTCCATTTTACAGATAAGGAGACTGAGGCCCAGAGAAATTAAATTCAAGGTCACATAGATAGTAACTAGCAGAGACAAGATTTGAACCTGGGTGTTTAAGGTGCCGGAGATGCAAAGAGAAATGAAAAATGAGTCCTGTCCTCAAGGAACCGACATTCTGTTGGGGTGGGAGAGCTTACAACATTTAAATGGATAAATAATTTCTATCTAATTTGGGGAGGAAGAGGGCCCCAACATTCAGAGAGAGGAGAGGATTCTTAAAGGAGGTGGCACCGGAGGAAGTGTAGGCATTCCAGGAATAGGGACCGTCCTATGCAAAGACAGGAGGGACAAGATAGAATGCCAAGGTCAGGAAAACAGCTGGGACAGGTCACAAGATAGAGTGGGTGAAGGGAAATCATGTGAAATCATTCTGAAATGTAGGTTGGAGCTGGCTTGTGGAGGACTTTAAATGCCAAATCGAGATGTCTGTGTTTTCTCCTAGAGCCAAAAAGGAGCTATGGCTAGCTCTTGAGCAGGGGAAAGCCATGATCAGTCCTGTAATTTAGGAAAGTTTATTTTATTTTGGCAGCTTTGGGAAAGGCAGATGGGAAAGTGGAGACACTAGGAGTTAGGAGGCCAGTGCTAGTGGGAATATGAACTAGTGTGTTGGCTGAGTGGAAAGAAGCCTCTTTCTTTGTTTCTTTGTTTCTTTGTTTCTTTGTTTCTTCCTTCCTTCCTTCCTTCCTTCCTTCCTTCCTTCCTTCCTTCCTTCCTTCCTTCCTT
>NC_058132.1:671581612-671596580 GCF_016433145.1 Gracilinanus agilis | reverse complement strand
CTTTCTTTCTTTCTTTCTTTCTTTCTTTCTTTCTTTCTTTCTTTCTTTCTTTCTTTCTTGCTAAGTATCCTTAGAGAAAACCCTTCCTACTCTTATTATCACCATTTTACAGATGAAAGAACTGAGGTTGAAAGAAGTTAGTGACTTGTCCAGGGACACATAGCTTGTAAATGCTTGAGGAAGAAATTTAATTCAGGCGTTCGTACTCAAAGTTGCATTGCCCTGTTTATTCTGCTATACTACCTCTCTCATCCTGATAGAGAACTTAGAGAAAATACCTGTAACATTGGGATAAAAGTATGCTTTGAAATGAATTTACACACAAACAGAAAGCAATTTGTTGGAACTGATGTTCTAACTCTGTCTCCTCACCCTGACACTTAATGGTTATGTAGACCTGGGCAAGTCACTTAATCACTTTCTGCCTCAGTTTCCTCATCTGGTAAAGCAATGTACATATATAATTGGGTAGATATTTTTTCCTTTATTGAAAGTACACTTGGGAGATAGCTAGGCGGTTCCATGGTAGAGTGCTAGGTCGGGAGTCAGGAAGACCTGAGTCCAAATCCAGCTTTAGACACTCACTAGTTGTGTGATCTTGGGTAAGTCACTTAACCTCTATTTGCCTTAATTCACTGAAGAAGGAAATGGCAAACCATTCTGGTCCCTTTGCCAAAAAACCCCACAAGGAAGGGATCATGAAGAATCAGCTCTAACTGAACAACCACCTGTGTAGACTTGAGTATTTTAACTACTTAAAGGGAGAAGCAGGTTGTATGATGGTCAATTAAAAGACAGTGAAGGTACATTATACCCAGTAACTGCAATACGGGGGAATGATCAAATGTGATAGACTTGGTTGCTCTCAGCAATACAAAGATCCAGGACAATTCTGAAGGACTAATGAGGAGGGATGCTCTCACCACCAGAGAAGGAATTGTTGGAGTAGAAATGCAAATGAAATCATAAGGTTTATTTGGGCATATGTTTGGGGGGTTGGTTCCATAAGATTATTTGCTTACAAAAATGAATACTATGGAAATATGTCTTGCATGATAATATATATATATGTATGTATATATGTATATATATGTNGTCAGGTGACTTGCCCAGGGTCATATAAAGCTATTAAGTATCTCAGGTCTTCCTGACTCTAGGTCCAAAGCTCCACTGAGTCTCCTAGCTGCCCTTTTCTTTTTGGCCATGCCACCCTGACTAGCAAATCTTGCACCAGGCAAAGTGACCTTAATCCCTTTCCCTCTACAAATATCTGACCCTATGGAGTAGAAATTTAAATAAGTTTTTAAAAACTTGAGAATGCATCTTTTTTTCAAAAGAAAAAATAATCCTTTTATTCATTCCACAAATATTCATTAAGCACTTGTAATTTGCTTTGTGCTAGGTGCTGAGGATACAAAGATTAAAAACTAAACAGTCCTTGGCCTCAAAAGTTTACATTCTACTGGTGGAAAGGGAAATACACTGTGTGTATATATATATATATATATATATATATAATTTAGGATAGTTGTTTGTCCTTTGTTTTTGAAGAGGACCAATGATGATGCTGAGGAATCTAGAAGCCCCCAGACTTGTAGTCTAGAAAGATTTAAGTGACCCCAGTCTACTTAGCTGGAAGGTGATAGCCTCAGCTTGGATCCATCACATGAGAGTTTCCTCCTCAATCCTCTGATCCTCGGAAAGGAAGGTATGGTTTGGCCTTTCCTCAGGGAGGAACTCTCCTGTGATGGATCCAAGCTGAGGCTATCACCTTCCAGCTAAGTAGACTGGGGTCACTTAAATCTTTCTAGGCTACAAGTCTGGGGGCTTCTAGATTCCATGTGGACAATATCATAAAGGTGATGTCTTGATTTGTTCGTGAATTGGAATGAAATGAGGCAAAGTTGCTTAAAGTCATCAACCTCACTCCCTCTTCCAGAATGATCAAAAGTCCAGCAGCAAGACAAAAGTCAGGATGACTGACAACGGTTCAGGTTGCAGTGGATGGCCTGGGCACCTTTGGTGTCTGGTCAAGAGTTAAAGACTCCATAGATCCCGTTTTAGCTATTGGATTGTTCCAATGAATTGAAGGCATTGCATAATAAGGAAACTGAGGTTCAGACAGGTTAGGTCATTTTGCTATGGTCACAGAGCTAGCAAAAATCATGAGGTTCTCCCAGCCAACCCCAAATACTCAGTGTTTCTCTCTTTGCCATTTAAGAGGAAGATTTGTAGTTTACGACTCTCTCGCCATTAGGAATTCTAATGCCCAAAGAGAAAGAGGTTCCTTGATTTCCCAGACTTATTGAGAATTTCACCCTGAAGTTTACCATTGGTCTGTGATCATATTGGAGCACGTCCATCCCAGATACACCGTAGTGTAAGACATAGTTCATCTTGTAGGTTATGAGCAATGATTCCTTTGATCTGCCAAGAGAATCATTCCTTGTAATCCTGCAAGTTGTTGAGAGACTTAGTAACCACATGGATGGGAATATTGGCCATTGGAACAGTTGTTCTCATTTTTCCATTCCACCAGGAGATGTCCTCACATGCGTGGGGCAGACAAGTGGTTTGAAGGTGGTCTGTTACCTGGTTTAGCTCACCTGGTGGGATGGCTTTATCAGGGTATGGCTGCTGCTCAGGCTATGGCTTCCTGAATCCACGTACGACAGCTGAGTGATTGCCAAGTGGTTACCAAAGGAAGATGAGCAGCCTTGGAAAGGGTCTGTGAAGCCTTCATAGAAGAGGTGCTAGTTCTCCCTGAACATCCTAATCTACAGTATCCTTTGGCGATCATCAACCAAAGGAAGGTGCTAACTTTAAGCAGAATTGGGAAGGACTTCTTACAGAAGGTAGAGGGATTCTGGATGAAACTTGGTGGAAGCCAAGGAGGCTAAGAGGAGGAGATAAGGAGGGAGAACATGCCAGGCATGGCGGATAGCCAATGGAAAATGCTTCCAGTTGGGCGATAGAGTGTCTTGCCTAGAGGACAAGACACTGAAGTGTAAGAAGACTTGAAAGGTAGGAAGTGACCAGGTTATAATGAAGTTTAAAAGCAGAAAAAAGGATTTCTGATTTGCTCCTGGAGGTAAGAGGGAACCACTGGAGCTTATTAAATTGTGGGGCTTAGATGAGTTGATAGAGCCATACCGGTATGTCTTAGGAAGGTCACCGTTGTAGCGTAAATCTCCTAACTTTGAAGGAACTTTGTCAAAGTCAGGATTCTTAGACAGGCAAAAGGCAGGGTAGATAAAGCATAAGACTTGGAGTCAAAAAGAAATGGGTTCAAATCTTGTCTTAGACATTTAAATAATAATGACTTCCAACACACTGCACTTGCTGTGTGTCTCTGAAAAAGTCTCAGATTCTTAGAACCTTGGTTCTGTCATCTGTAAAATGGGGATAATAAGAGCATCTACCTTCCAAGGTGGGGTGAGAATCAAATGAGAAAGCCTTTGGAAAACTCTGCTTTTTTAAAGGCCCTATATGATCCCCACCAGGTATTTGGCTTCTTGTCATTCATTCTCTTTTTCTCTTATATGGTCATAATTGCTGTGTATTTTCTTCTTTGGGTTCTACTTTTATTTTCTTATTTATTTCTTATTTATTTTTATAGGGGTGAGAGAGCTTTGAATGATTTCACGAAACTTTTCCCAGATTTCTCTGCTTCTCATATTTGTATGAATATGCCACAGTTTCTCTAACTATGCCCCCATTTTTTGGATGTCTTCGTCACGGATTTTTTTCAATTACGCGTAATATGACTAGGAAAATATTTGAAGAGTTAGCCCTCTTTTTGGTTTTTAGCTCTTTCAGGGTATATTCCCAACCATGTGGTTACTAAGTCTCTCAACAACTTGCAGGATTACAAGGAATGATTCTCTTGGCAGATCACAGGAATCATTGCTCATAACCTACAAGATGAAATATGCCTTACACTATGGTGTATCTGGGATGGACGTGCTCCAATATGACCGCAGACCAATGGTAAACTTCAGGGTGAAATTCTCAATAAGTCTGGGAAATCAAGGAACCTCTTTCTCTTTGGGCATTAGAATTCCTAATGGCGAGAGAGTCGTAAACTACAAATCTTCCTCTTAAATGGCAAAGAGAGAAACACTGAGTATTTGGGGTTGGCTGGGAGAACCTCATGATTTTTGCTAGCTCTGTGACCGTAGCAAATGCCCTAACCTTTCTGAACCTCAGCTTCCTTTTTATTCAATGCCTGAGTGCTTACCTCACAGAGTTGCTGTGAGCTCACTGTAGACAGAACTTTTTGAAGCCCTGAACCTGCCCCAAGTCTGGATTCCAAGCCTTATCACCTCTCTCTTAACATCCCTAATATCCTCCAAAGTCCAGCTCATATACCATCTGCTATCCTTCACTTTTCTCAGTTCCCCAGCTGCTAATATCTATACCCTCCCCACTGCTATTTTCTATTTATTTTCTTTTTTCTTTTTAATCTGTTGTTACCTTCTGTCTTCGTATCAATTTTTTTTTTAAATTTTAAAACCTTAACTTCTGTGTATTGGCTTATAGGTGGAAGAGTGATAAGGGTGGGCAATGGGGGTCAAGTGACTTGCCCAGGGTCACACAGTTGGGAAGTGTCAGAAGCCGGATTTGAACCCAGGGCCTCCTGTCTCTAGGCCTGACTCTCAATCCACTGAGCTACCCAGCTGCCCCTCTTAGTATCAATTCTAAGACAGAGGAGTAGCAAGGGCGAGGCAATTGGGGTTAAGTGACTTGCCCAGGGTCACACAGCTAAGAAGTTTCCAGGTCTTCCCAACTCTAGGCCCGGCACGTTATCTATTGTGCTACCTAGCTGTCCCAGATTTATTTTCTAAGTGCTAATTTGTGTACATTATTTCTCCCTGTTGGGAATGTACATCTTTTGCAGGCAAGATCAGCTTTAGTTTTTTGCCTTTGTGTCCCCAACACATAATAACAATGAATAATGGCAGGCTGAGTGCATTTGGGGATGCTAGCAGCTTCCTCAACTTAAAGGAAAACCAGCATGTTGAGTTTCTTATTGCAATAGCTGATTACGGCAACCTTTAAGGGATCGTATAGTGTTAGGACCAGCAAGGACTTCAGGTAATATCTGCCCCATCCTCTTTATTTTTTTCAAAGCCCAGACTGAGTCCTGGAGAAGTGCCTTGTCACACACACACAGCAAGCTCATGATGGAGCCTGGACAAGAACCTGAGGCTCCTGACTCCTTTGTCACTTCTCTTTCCACTGCTGGGTTTATAGCCCCCACGTCCACCCGCTTCCTTCTGGACAGCAAGAATGTTGCATGTTTCACTGTGTAACTCCTGATTGGGGATGGGGAATCTTGTTTTACTCAACGGAAAAATGAAAGCAATTAGGGACCACACAGAAATCAAAGGCAAGATAATTTAGACTAATTTTATCTTTTTTGAGTGTGTGTGGAAGGAGTATGAGTAGAAGAGTGAGGGAGACAGAAGGAGAGACAGACAGACAGAGACAGAGTCAGAGAGAGAGAGACAGAGAGACAGAGACAGAGACAGAGACAGAGACAGAGACAGAGACAGACAGAGAGAGACAGAGAGAGAGAGAGAGAGAGATTCCAAGAGATTCATCTGGCCAGGTTTTAAAGTTATAAACAAGGAACAACATGTACTTTTATTAAAATAACTGAAATATTTTGTTTATTACCTTTATGTCCCTGCCCCCATCCCTTCTAACAAAGAATAATAAAGAGAAAAATAGTAGTTCAGTAAACTCAAATAAACACATCATTCAATCAAAGCTAACAGTGTATGTTGAGTTCTGCTTCCACATTTGGAGAAGGAAATGGCAAATCACTCCAGTGTCTTTGCCAAGAAGACCCCCAAATAGGGTCATGAAAAGTCGGCCATGACTGAAAACAACTCAGTAACAACCTCTATAGTCTCCCATCTCTGCAAAGAAGGAAGTTCATTTTCACAACTCTACTGCACCCAGTTTTGGTTCTGAACATGAAATTTTAACATGTAACAATAAACGATTTAATGATATTTCGATTCGACCTTGGGACCAAATAAATGTTGGAAAGGAAGGAATGAAAAGAAGAGACAAGAGAGAGATGGAGGGAAAGAGGCAGACAGGAAAGTATGGGGAGGGACAGATGGAAGTTCAATGATTGGGAAAGACAGACCCATTAGAGAGAGAGACAAGCTGGAGAAGCTGCTCAGTGGGTTTTGCAGGGTTGATAACTTGTTCTTATCACATCTGTCTTTTTCATGTTGGTTATGAGCTTCAGAGTGTCCATTAATCATTGCTAGCAGAAACATGAATTAGCTGATGAACAGCACTTATGGTGGTTGGTTATCTATATGCCCTAAGAGGTTTCACTGGGGGCAGCTGGGTAGCTCAGTGGATTGAGAACCAGACCTTGAGATAGGAGGTGCTAGGTTCAAATCTGGCCTCAGACACTTCCTAGCTGTGTGACCCTGGGCAAGTCACTTTACTCCCATTGCCTACTCTTACCACTCTTCTGCCTAGGAGCCAATACACAGTATTGATTCTAAGATGGAAGGCAAAGGGATTATTGTTTGTTTTTTTGTTTGTTTGTTTGTTTATTTGTTTTAGAGAGGTTTCTCTCTGAAGAGGAGAGATTATTCCAGATCAGTGTCAATGTCTCATTGCCCTCCCTCCAACTCCTTAGCCAGGTAAAGTCTGACAATTTAATGGTTGAATCGGGCTCCTGACTATAATAACCAATATTCTATATAGAACCATATCATTTATTTTTATTTATGTTCTGCAAAACTCTTTCTTTATAGCAACCTCATTAGGTGAGAATCGGAATTATCATTGCTCAAGAACATAAACTCCCTGGGAAGAACTTCCCACAGGGTAGATGTTCAGAAGCCTGGGCAGCACTGGGACCCAAACCAAAGTGGTAAAAAACCAAACATGTCAATGAGATATTTGAAAATATATACAGAAGGAAGAGAATCATACAGAATTGTGCTGGTACCATTATATTAAATCTAGTATATACTTTGAAAAGATGATTTTCTGTGATTGAGATCTATGCTTTCCTGTACCATCTTCCTTTTTATATCATTGGGATGTGGAAATGTTCATGTTTGTTGATGTTCATCAAATTTATATTGAGAGATGGAAGGACGGAGGGAGAGACAGAAACAGAGAGAGAGAGAGAGTGAGAGAAAGAGAAGACAAAGAGAGAGGGACATAGAGAGAAAAAGGGGAGGAAAGAGTGTGGTAAAGAGAAGAATGGAGGGAGAAAGATAGAGATAGACAGACAGAAGGAAGGAAGGAGGGAGAGAGATGGAGAGATATGAGAGAAAGAGTGCAAAGGAAGGAGGGAGGGAGGAAATGGGAGAAAGAAAGTGAAGAGTCAGAAACAGAAAGATAAAGGGAAGGAAGAGGAAGGAGGGAGGGAGGAAATGGGAGAAAGAGAGTGAAGAGTCAGAAACAGAGAGAAAGATAAAGGGAAGGAAGAGGAAGGAGAGAGGGAGGGAAAAAGAGAAAAGAGAGATGGATAGAAAAAGGGAAGGAAGGAGAGAGTGAGAGACAGAGAGAGAGAAATGGTTTCATTTTTGTCTTGAATTCTTGAGATTTAATATTGCCTGACACCTAGTATGTGTTTAATTGAATTGAATTAACCACTCTCCCTCTCTCCCACTCAAGTCTCCTATAATACATGATTCATGGTGAGGAAAGTATTCCTAGGGGTGGATAGGCAATCATTCTCATTTTCCAATGTTTAGTATCAAGTACTCTCTACATCAATTTCTTTGTGATAAACACTACCTGAATGCCACTAAGAGGGGGAAAACCAGTGTCTAAATCTCGTCTATTCTAGTCAGATTATTGAAGGATATGTATTACTTCAAGAAATGAATCATAGTTGGCAGGATCTCAGATGACTGATGAGTGTAGGGAGCGTGAAAGCTGCCGAGACCTTTCGGAAAGTGTTTCCATATTGAGAGGTCTGGTCTCAGACTTGTTGAGTTTCTGTTCCTCTGCTAACTGTCTTTGCCGATAATGGTATTGCTATCCACATGAAAGTCAGGTCAAACGATAGTTTCTTAGCAACAATACAATTCGAGTCTGGAATACTTTGGTTTAAATGGAGAAAAAGCTTTCCTTCTGACATCAGTCCTTCTGTTAAAGCTCTGCCCTTCAAGCATTCTTGAAGACTTAAAAGCATTAATTGGCCAGGACCACGCATGCCTGAGCACACAGAGAGTTTCTGAGGCATCTCCACCTTGCTACATACATAAGATCTCCAGCATTCTCGGAGGCAGGCACCTGTTGTTTTGGGGACAGACCCATGATGGGCTTGTTTCCATAATTAACTTAGGTTAAAGATGGTGTACAGTTGGTGACATTAGGAGTTAGTTGTTTTCTTAGGATGAGCATCTGCTCCACTTAGATATGAATAAAGATCTTGAGAATGACCTTGATAGATGCTACTGTTGTCTTAGAGCTATGTTGGCGAATTTATGGCACATATTCCAGAGCATGCTGGAGGGGGATGCTCCCCTCCCCCTCTCCACCATCCCGGAGGACATTTCTCCCAAAACTCACCCCTCTGCCCAGCAGCCCAGTGGGAGCATTTCCTCCCTCCTCTCTCTGGGGTAAAGTGGGAGGCTCACATGAGTTGTGAGAGTTGCAGTTTGGGCACTCAGTCTCTAAAAGGTTCACCATCACTGTCTTAGAGTGTTGGGGCAGGGGCAATGTAGAGAGAAAGGAAGGAAAAACTGTAGTACTCTTGACAAACAAATTCATGCAGATATATAGTTAGGCTTCAAAGAAAACTAATTTTTTAACATACAAGCCAAAAAGGATTACATGAAAATATACAAATGGGAGTCATGCTTGTGGCATCAATATCTAATAAGCACTATGAATAATTGCTACAGTGATCATACTGGCTTGAGCCATTTCTAAAGGCAGAAACCCATGCATCAATGGTATCTTAAGCTGTGAGGTGGGTGGGCCACAGCAGGAAAAATAAGACCTGGCTAAAGAGAAAGGACCACCCAGAACAAGCCCTCAGTGATTCCCTCTATACCTCTAGAAGAAAATGCAAACTTCTCACCTTAGCATTTTTTTAATACTATCTTTTATTTAATTAATTAATTTAGAATATTTTTTACATGGTTACAGGATTCATGTTCTATCCCTCCCCTCCTCCCACCCTCTCCCATAGCCAACACACAATTCTACTGGATTTTGCATGTGTCATTGATCAAGACCTATTTGCATGTTATTGATATTTGCGCTAGGGTGTTCATTTTGAGTTAGTATCCTAATTATATCTCCATCCTCCCATGTGATCAGGCAGTTGTTTTGCTTCTGTGTTTCTACTCCTACAGTTCTTCCTCTGGATGTGGAGAGCATCTTCCTCATAAGTCCCTCAGAATTGTCCTGGGTCATTGCATGGCTGCTAGTAGAGAAGTCCATTACATTTGATTGTACCACAGTGTATCAGTCTCTGTGTACAATGTCACCTTAGCATTTAAAGTTTTTCCCAATCTGGCTACAGCCTACTTACTTCACATTCATCTGGGTCATGAATTCTGTTCCACTTCCAAACTAGCTGATTGCTGCTATATATTTGGTCTAACATTTCCCTCCCTTGTGGCTTTGTATAAGCGGTGCCCTTACACAGAATGTACTCTCTCCTTACTTCTACCTCCTAAAATCCCCCACTCCATTCAAGATGTAGCTTTTGAGAAGACTTCCCTGATTCACCTGGTTATTAGTGTTCTATGCCCCCTTCAAATTATTAATATACTTACTCTTTTACATGCTGGGTGTGCTGGAACCAGCTCAAACCAGAGCTGATTGTTAAATTTTCAATGAAGGCATTTGCACCTTGGAAATTGTCAAAGGTGAAGAATTGGGATTTAATTTATTGTTTGTCTAGATTTAAGAAAACAACAGAGAAAATATTAATAAGGGGGATTATACTTGGAGGTGTGTCACGCAAATATTCCCCTTCCAGAGAGCCAATTGTTAAACATTTACCAATATACTCACTGTTTACATGACATAACATTAGAAGGTTATGGCCCAGGCTTAAGCTATTGTCAGGGATTGGTTTTTGTTTTGTCCTTATATCCCCAGCACCTGGGATAGTACTTTGTAAATGGTAGGCACCTTAATAAACACAAGCATTCTACATGTATGTTTTAATCAAATACTTTTGTCAAAAATGTTAAAAGTTAACTCACGCTGTTTCTCTGTTTTTCTTTCCTCTTTGAAACTCTCCACACAAAATTGTAGACTTGGTGGAACCTCATAGGTTAAGTGTTGAGTAAGCCACAACCCTTGTTTCAGCTGTTGGGTTTGAGAGCTGCTTTTGCACAAGGTACCTGTGATTTAGGGAGAAATTTGAAAGGAGGGAGGGAAATTGCATCATAGCTTCACGCTGGAAGGCAGTTCCTGATATGGGAGCCTCAAGGAGGGGAGCCTAGGGTGAAAAGGGATGATGGAGACAATGAATAAAGGGATATGAGAATGATTTATGAAAGAACTCTTGATCTTTGGGCAACCGTGGAATAGTGTACTCTGCTTAATTCTGCCAAAGCATGATTTTAGATATAACTATATTAGGAGGTGGGCAGGTGGTGGATCATTCAATAGGAGTCTTGGACTAAAAGTGCAGTAAATCCAACAGCATTACAGCTCTACTTCAACACTTTTCCAAGGGCAAGGTTTGTTCATAATGTAATTCTGGGAATTTATTTTTCCTCTAGAGTTTTAACAGCTGTAAAATAACTATAATGTAATGAGTTAGATGGAAAGAAGAACTTTCTAACAATTAGAGTTGTTCCCAAAATGGCATGATATGGCCCTGTAAGCGAGTGGGCTCCTCCTTATTAGAGGACTTCAAACAGAACCTAGATTATCCCTCATAGCAGAGGAAGAAGAGGGAATTCTTGTTCAGCTATGACCTGGGCAAATTAGCTGCTGGGATCCCTTCTTATTTGGACATTCTGTGATTCCAAAGGCTCATAAGATCATAGATTTAGAGTTTGAAAAGCCCTTAGAACTCAGCTATTTCAGTTACATAATTTTCCAAATAGAGAAACTGAGGCCTAGAGAGCCACAGTAACTTAATGTAAGGTATTACAGCAGCAGAACAGAATTTGAACCAAAGAATGGGGATCAGAAAGAAAAAAGCAAGCAAGAAAGCCAAGTGAAAGTTCAGAGGCAATATTAGTTAAAAGTTTATGTTTATACTTAAAGAAAAAAAGTCACCTTCCTTCTTAAAATAAACACTGTGTATTGGTTCCAAGGCAGAACAGTAAGGGTAGGCAATGGGGGGTAAGTGATTTGCCCAGTGTCACACAGTTAGGAAGTATCTGAGGCTAAAATTGAACCCAGGATTTCCCATCTCTAGGTCTGACTCTCAATCCACTGAGCCACCCAGCTGCCCCCTTTGCTTACATTTTTGAGTGTCAATCTTTCAGCTGAAAGTTAGTTTATTTATTTTAAACTTGTTATTGATGCTTGTTGTTGTTCATACCAAAATCTTATCTCCAAACACCACCCTCCCCCCATTGGTATTCTGCAAGGAATAGATGCACAGAGATAGATGGCTACATATATATTTCTATATTGTTGTTCAGTCATATCTAGCTCTTCGTGTACCTATTGTGGGGTTTTCTTGTCAAAGACACTGGAGCCTTTGGTCTTTTCCTTTTCCAACTCATTTTCACCCCCTGAGAATAGCATTATTTATTAATGGTAGTATGCACTTCCCATGAACAAAGACTAGATCCCTTTAAGCACCAGCCTCCTTCCATGAAAAAGAGCTCCAATTCAATTTACAGACAAGGAAACCGAGACATATAGGTATTATAGTTAATGCTCATATTGTTCTCCTGGGTCATACTTCAATTAGCTTCCCCATGATTCTCTGAAACTGTCGTCTTTGACATTTTTTTCACATCACAATTGTTGTTTTTTGTTTGTTTTTTGCTTTTATATAGCTCCATGGCTTTAGGAATTCCCCAGTTAATAAGGGCTAAAATGAAGCCTGTCTCATACCTAATTAGCATGTGTACCTTGAACATGTGGGATCTAGGACCTTGCTTGCTATTCACATCTGCAGAGGTTTTCCTGGGGCAATTTCAGGTAGAGGCAATGAACCAAAAGTACAATATTGACCCTTTTGGTATCAGCCCCCAGAATAATGGAATCCATCCACGTTGGTCAGTTAGTTAATGAACTTGGGATTTATGTGTGTGTATGTGTATATATATGCATATATATGTATATATATATATATATTTATATATATATGAAATGACTCACAAGTCCACCAACAGTGCATCAGTATGCCTGCTTTCCTTTAGCCTCTCCAAGACATTTCCATTTTTATTATATTATTAGTTTTTCTTAACCATTTTAGCTTATTATAAGAGACCTCTCATGAAGCAAGAATAAACTATAAATGCTTATAATGTAATAACAGAGCATGTCAATAAATTTAAAATATCCATATATCTTTAGTTCAACAAATTAGATCTAATTCTGCCTGGTTTATCTGTGTTGCCTTCTGAACCTCCTTCCCTTCTGACTGATGCTCTTATTTTCTTCCTTTTCTGTGTACTCCATAATTACTGATCCCTTCCCTCTCCCACAAAAACAATTACAAACAAACAAGCTTCCTTCTCGCTTATCGGCAAGTAAAATAAGTCAATGTGTGTCTGTTTTCAAATATGTGGGGCTCATTTTGTGTCTCAAGTCCATCAGCTCTCTGTCAGGAGATGAATAACATGCTTCATCAGGGGCCCTCCAGTTATGGTCATTGCAACAAGTAGAATTCTTAAGTCCGTTACAAAGTTGTTTTTCTTTAAAATATTGTAATAATGGTATACATTGTTCCCTAAGAATTGCCCACTTCATTCTGTTTCAGTTCAAATAAATCTTCCTGAGGTTCTCTGAATTCTTCCTTTTTATGATTACTTGTTTAGTCATGTCCAGCTCTCCTTGACCCCATGGATCATAGCACACTAACACTGTCTATGGGGTTGGCAAATATACTAGCGTGGTTTGCCATTTCCTTCTCCAGGGTGTCTTTTGGTGAGGCAATCAGAAGTTAAGTGACTTGCCCAGGGACATACAGATCAAGAGTTTCTGAGTCTAGATTTGAACTCAGATTTTCCTGATTTCAGGCCCAGTGCTCTGTCCATTGAGCCACCAGCTGCCTCACATCATTACTTACAAAGCGCTATACTATAATTTGTTCATCTTTTTCCCAATTGATGGTGATTCCTTAATTTTGAGTTCTTTACCGATAAAGAAATGTTGTAAAGAATATTCAGAGAAATTTGCTGCAAAGATTTTCCCAGTTAATATCTACCTTCTAATTTTAGTTGGATTGATTTTGCTTGTGTAAAAGCTTTAAATTTCATGTAACTAAATTTCCATTTCAACTTCTTTGATCCTCTCTATCCCTTATTTGGTCTGTAGTTCTCTCTCAATAGTTGTAAAAAGTATCTTCTTTCTTGTTAGTCTAACTTATAATATGACCTTTTATATCTAGGTCATGAATGGATTTGAAACTTGTTGTAGTATAGGGTCTGACATATTTGTCTAAACATAATTTGATAGACTGCTTTCCATTTTTTTTCTACAATTTTTATTAAATTTCAAGCCTTTTGAATAATGAACTGGAGGAATTCCATGTGAACTGGAATGACCTCCAGGAATTGATGTAGAGTGAAAGGAGCAGAACCAGGAGAACATTGTACACAGAGACTGATATACCTTGGTAAAATCGAATGTAATGGACTTCTCTAATAGCAACAATGCAATGACCCAGGACAATTCTGAGAGAGTTATGAGAAAGAAAACTATCCACATCCAGAGGAAGAAAAGGAACTGCTTGATCACATGGGTTGTTGGGAAAATAATCGAGGACTATCACTCTAGTGCAACTATCAATAATATGGAAATAGGTCTTGATCAATGACACATGTAAAACTCAGTGGAATTGCGCACTAGCTATGGGAAGGGGTTAGGGGGAGGGGGAGGGAAAGAACACGAATCTTGTAAACATGGAAAAATATTCTAAATTAATCAATTAAATAAAATCCCACCCCCTCACAAAAAAAAAAAAAAAAAAAAAAAAAAACCAAGCCTTTCTTAATAGCTGAGGTCTCTGTGCCACTGAACACAGTTACTGACTTTGCTTCTGGATCTCTTGTGTTCCTAAATATTCCATTGAACAATTTTTTAATTTTTTAGCCAGTATCACATAGTGTTGATGACTATTACTTTGTCATATGATTTGAGATCTAGGACTGCTAGTTCTCCTTCTCACATTTTTCCCCATTATTTCCCATGACATCTTGATTTTTTATTCCTCCTAATGACCTTTGTGATTTTTTTTCTAATTTGTAAAGTAATTTTTTGGTATTTTGGAATGTTACTGAAAAAGTAAACTAATTTGGGTAGTATAATTTGTTATTATATTGGCATGGTCTACTTATAAGCAAATTATATTCCTCCAATTATTTAGGGCTATTTTTTTTTCTGGAAAGAGCATTTTCTGATTCTGTTTATATAATTCCTGTGTATATGCTACAGAGGCTCCCAAATAGTTTACGCATTCTCTACTTTTTTTGAATGGAATTTTTTTTCTATTTCTTTCTGCTTGGTTTTGTTGGAAATAGAAAGACTAATTATTTTTAAGTTGATTTTTTATTCTGTTCTTTTGCTGATGTTATTATTTTTTTTTTTTTTTTTTTTTTTAACATTTATTAATATTCATTTTTAACATGGTTACATGATTCATGCTCCACCTTTCCCCTTCAACCCCCCCCGCACCCCCCCACCCTTGGCCGATGCGCGTTTCCACTAGTTTTGTCATGTGTCCTTGAACAAGACCAATTTCCAAATTGTTGGTAGTTGCATTGGTGTGGTAGTTTCGAGTCTACACCCTCAGTCATGTCCACCCTGACCCATG
>NC_058132.1:671568711-671578785 GCF_016433145.1 Gracilinanus agilis | reverse complement strand
AGAGAGAGAGAGAGAGAGACAGGGAGAGAGAGAGAGAGAGAGAGAGAGAGAGAGAGAGAGAGAGAGAGAGAGAGGTGATTTAATGAAATGTCCAGGTATGGTACGGTGACTAGAGAACTAGTTTCAAAGCTGGCAAGACTTTGGTTCAGGTTTCATCCTGACCCATGATGGTTGTGTGATTCTGGGCAAATCTCTTAACCTCCCAGTTGCCCTGTGGGCAAATGGTGCCAAATTCAAGTAGAAACAGATTCCTGCTGCAGCACATTGACACAGAAAATGACAAATTAACATCATTTCTGTCATGTTGTATTTTTACTCATTTTAGACAACTCCCAGATGCATTTTAATCTGGTTCCAGTTGCACTTGGGAGTTTTCTCTGATGCTTTGGCTGAAGTTCGACAAATCTGCACTAGGCTACTGGTATCAAACTCAAACAGAAACAAGGATCACTAATTCATAGATAAGGATCCTGACCCTATATTGACTTACTTTTACAATATAATGTTATCTATATTTTACTGTATTTCTATTCATTTATGTGGTTAGCTATTTCCTGATTATATTTTAGAATGGTTTGGGCACTTAGGAGTGTGGGAGGCCACCATGTGGGTTGCCTGCACTCACAGGTCACTGTGTGAAGGGAACCCCCTATCAGGATCACATACTGGGGTCCTACCTGTGTTCCGGTGTACGTCCCGTGAGTGCGCTCCAGCATGGGTCACGGGACACTGACCCAGGCTCAGGACCTGGAAAGGGTCAGGTTAGGATCCAGGGGTAAAGGAGAAGATAAAAGAGGGGGGTTCCAGGAAGTGGTCTCTCTCTGTTCCCTTGGACACCAGGGTGAAAGGACTTGGGCTGAGAGAGAGGGAGCCATGAGAGGAACACCCACGTGGCTAGTTTGAGAATAGGCTTCTTATTCAAGTAAATATTAATAAACTCTATGGAAATTAATGATCGGAGTTTTAATTTAGCTTTAACATCAGGTAGAAGATACTGTGTAATTAGAATCTGTTACCCTAAAAACTACAATTCCCAGCACCCCACTCTCCTCACATTACATGCTGACGTAGGGAGGATATAAACTTGGTGTAGCCCCGCTTCTCGCTCTCTTCTCTTCCTGTCGAGATTTTGGTGCAGCAGGCTTTTTAAATAGGCAAGGAGAACTTAGTCATGTGGCCTTAATTTTGTTAAATAATTAGGATTTTTTAAACTTCTTTTTCCTTTTTTATTCCTTCTACTTCAAGTGATTATTTTTTTTTTAAACCCTTGTACTTCGGTGTATTGTCTCATAGGTGGAAGAGTGGTAAGGGTGGGCAATGGAGGTCAAGTGACTTGCCCAGGGTCACACAGCTGGGAAATGGCTGAGGCCGGGTTTGAACCTAGGACCTCCTGTCTCCAGGCCTGAACTTCAAGTGATTATTAATAAACTCTATAAAATATAATTCTTGGAGTGTTGGATGTTAATTTAAATCCTACAATACTTCTGCTCCAGTCAACTGTCTAAGGCTATGTTGCAGGGAAGGCATTCAGCTGCATTGGTGAAGAGCATTTCCTCACCTAGGAGTTTCCTACAGCAAAGAAATGAGAGGTCGGAGCTTTCTCTTTAACCCTATTTAGTGCAGAAATAGAGAAAGAAACAAAAGCTCTCTTTGCCACTGGCCTCGAGGGAGGGCCAAATGCCAAGAAACACCAAGAGAAGCCAAAGGAATGGGATCTTTTCCTGAATCCACTTCTCTTTCTTCAGTTAGGTCAATCAACACGCTAGAATAACTGGGTGACGTTATCTTAGGAACAGGAAGAAACAAAGCAAAAGCTCATGGGAAACCTTATTTTGGGAATGTTCTCCTTTTTAAACCAATGATATGCAGGTTAAGAGACCAAGTCCTTCTACCCTTCTACATTCCTATGAACTTGACGCCATAATTGGGTCAAGGACTAAAATAAAGAGTTTTGGAGTTGGGGGGTTTGGGGAAGACTGCCAAACACTCTGTTTCCTTCAAAAGGAAGAGAAGCAGTGTGATCATTCCTAATCACAGAACTTATCATCCTAATTAGTCCAGAGAAGGGTCTGAGAGAGGATTCGATGCAACCCTATAGTTTTGAGAGAAGGAAATCAAGACCAAGAGAGAGAGAAAGTGAATCATCTAAAGTCAGAGAGTTACTTGGAGAGGTAAAATTCAAACCCAGATCTTCTGACTTCATAGCTATATTCCTGTTTATTTTTAAACTGTGTCAGGTATTAAGGTAACAAAAACAATAGCATGTATACAGAGCCTCTCTCTCCATTCTCCCCCCACATTCATTCTGTATGTAGTGGTTTGGTTTTTAAAAAATGTTTTTTTGGTGACAATTAAAACTCCCAGGTATCTGCCTGCCTCCCTCCTTTCCTCAAATTAGAAGAGGCATCATTTGACAAAAAGATAAACACATACATAAAATCGTCTTGCCTGTTTCTATTTATCAGTTCTTTCGGAGGTGGACACACACAAGTCATTCTTCAAATAATATTTCTGTTGCTTTATGTGATGTTCTCTTGGTCCTGCTCATTTCACTCTTCATAATTTCATGTAGGTCTTTACATAGTTTTTTAATTAAACTATTCATCATTTCTTACAGCACAGTCATATTCCATCACTACAATATGCCACGACTTGATCAGCTATTCCCCAACTGATGGGCATCCCTTCAATTTCCAGTTCTTTGTCCCCATAAATAGAGCTGCTATCAATATTTTAGAACATACAGTTCTTTTCCTTTTCCCCAGATCACCTTAGGAAATAAACTGAACCGTGCTATTATTGCTGGGTCAAAAGGTTGTATAGAGTGATTGGAAGAATATAAATTTTTCGAGGGCAGGAATTATTTTGTTTTATAGTATTTACATAAGCATAGTGCCTTGAACGTAATAAAGGCTGATTTTGCCCAGGGTGGACACAGAATTAATGCTTTTGTCTATGAGATTAATTACTAAAGATTTAGTCATGGCAATCTCTAAGTCAGGACTTGCATTCCTAACCTTATCATCTTTAGGACATGTTCTGGAAAAATGATTTCACCCTTAATCAACTGTACCCCATATTCTCTGGTGAAACCCGATGGGAAGGACACACCTTCAGCTGGATTCCCTCCAATACCAGTTTCAGGGATTACGCGGGCTTATAGAGATAACCAAAGAGGCATTGCTACATCTCAATTCTCATAGACAGTACAAAAAAAGTAGCAATTTCTCAAGAGACTGGTCCTCCTGTTATTTAGAATGCCTTCTGTGTTCTTTTTACATTTTTAGATGAAAAAAAAATCTGTCGATGATACTTGTTCATCACTAGTAGACTATTTGTTGGTGGAGCCCATTCTAAAAAATAATTGGAATTATGCCCCTTCCCAAATGACTGAAAATGTCCATACTCTTTGACCGAGAGAGCCCACCCTTAGGCATATACTCCAAGGAGATCAAAGATAGAAAGTTCTCCCATAAGGGTGGATAGAGTACTAGACTTGGAGTATGGGAAACTAGAGTTCAAATTCTATTTCAGAAACTGTGTGATTCTGGGGAATTCACTTACTCTCTTTATCAGCCTCAGTTTCTCCATATGAAAAATGGGAATCATAATAGCATAATATTTTATAAAGTCATGAGAAACAAATGAGATGATACAGGTAAAGTACTCTGTAAACTACAAAACCCTTTGTAAGTACTAGCTCTTATTGTTATGGACGCAAATTTTGTGGAAGCAATGATCTAGAAATGAAGTAGATGCCAATTAAATGTGGCTAAGGAAATTATGGTGTGTGAATATAATGGAGTATTACTTGGAAATAAGAAATAATAAATTTGAATAAGACAGAGAAGTTTGGGAAGAGTGAGTGCATAGAATTAGCTGTGTGACCCTGGACAAGTCACTTAACCCTGTTTGCTTCAGTTTCCTCACTAGTAAAATGAGCCAGAGAAAGAAATGACAAACTCCTCCAGTATCTTTGTGAAGAAAATCCCAAATGGGGTCACAAAGAGTGGGATAGAACCAAACAATGACTAAACAACAATAGAACTAAGAAAATAATATTCACAATGACTAAAATAATATAAATAGAAATAATAGAATAAAATCAGCCAAATGCTGGATAATTATAATAGCTAAGCTCAGAATAGGCTACAGATTTGGATCAACACACTGATTTGGGGAGACCTCTGGAGGACAGAAGCCTGCAGAATTGTCCTGACTAGGGAATGACCTATCACAGAGCTCTGACCAGGAACATAGAATCTCCCAGCATTCTAAGTGCAGAAACATTACAGGAAGAGAAAACTAGTAGCAGAACTCAAGAAACTGATATGAGGACCAAACAGGACCTGATTATCCCTTCCATTCAAGAGTATAAGGATAAAGCCTTGCCCAGACACAAGAACCCAAATCAGAACCAGAGACTAGAGATATGCGTAACAAAAGAAAAATCCAGACAGCATGAAAAAAATAGTATATTTCAAAGGATGCCTGAGAGGATAAACCAAAAAGAGAGTAATTTCACAACAGCCATAAACAGACTTGGAGGGGAAAAAATGATTCAGCCTAAGGACTATAATAAGAATATCTGGAAGAAATCAATCAGGAGATTAAAAAATTGTTAATAAATAATAAATAAATAAAATAAGAAAAATTAAAATAAGAAGTCTGGGGAAAAGAATTGGAAGAAGAATGAAGAGCTTAGAGCAGAGAGTAGAAAACATTACTCAAATTAACAAACTCTTTGAAAATAAGAATAAGCAAAATAGAACTCAATGATTTCATTAGTCAACAAGATATATTTTTAAAAATCAAGTTGTTTTTTTAAGTTAAGGAAATGTAAGATATCTCTTGTTTAAAACAAATCAACCTAGAAAACAAATAAAAAAGAAATAATTTCAGAACCACCAGATTCCTTGAAAACCATGTCCAAAAAGAAATAGCCTATACAAGGAATCATTAATCAAAAGTGCCAGATTTGCTAATACCATAAACCAAAGTGAAAACAGAAAGAATTCATGAGTCACCTCCTTAAAGAAACCTCCAAATGGAAATTCACGGGCCTATCACAGTAAAAACTCAGAGCTTCCAAATAAAAGGAAAAAAAAATAAGTCAAGAAGCAAGAAAGTATTAAAGTATAAGAGAAAACAGAATCATACAATACTTGTCAGTAACTATTATAAAGAATAGAAAAACTTAGATTATGATATTCTGAAATGCAAAAGATAAAGGCTTCCACTTAAAAATAACTTACCTCACAGTGGTGAATGCAGGAATCTTTAATGAAATAGAGCACTTTTAAGGCTTCCTGATAAGAACACCAGAGCTGAATAAAAACTTCTAAGTGCAAATACAGGACTCAGGAGAAACCTAGAAGAGCAAATATATTGGAATAATTAGAAAAAGCTAAACAACGATGTAGCACTTACATTCTACACTGATGTGGTACTTACATTACAGAAGAAAATGTCTTCAAAGTTACAGAAATTACATGAGACCATTAGAGGGACAAAAGATGGTTTTGTTCTCTTTTTAAGGTCTTAAGAGAAGAAAGAGAAAGAACAGGAAAAGGAATAGACTAGTGAAGAAAGGGGAAGAAATTACTGTCTCATAATTTAGTTATGTAAGAAAAAGTATACAAATATAGAGGAAGTGAACATCATGTGAAACTTGCTCTTATCTAAACTGGACAAAAAAGGGTGGAACTTACACCCACTCCCACCTAGAGTTTAGTGTAGTGATATTAAACTCAATGGAGAAACAGGCAGGAATAAGGAAAAGGAGAGAAAAAAAGAATAAAAGAAGGAATAGTCATGAGCAAAACAAAATTCATCTTTAGAGGGAAGGCAAATTATATATAGGAGAGATTAAAGGGGGGGGGGGGAGTGTAAGAACCAATTAGAGCCTGGGTAAGTGAAAGAGAGTATAGCTGGCAAAATGGAAGGAGATAACTTTAATTACAGATCCTTAGTATTTATCACATTCCTTCTAATTCATCAGCTTCTTTGTAAAGAGAGTGCCAGGGTACAAAGGGAATAAAAAGTACAGGTTAGAGGGAAATATGCTATCACAATCACAATCATGAATATTTAAAAGAAAAATTTACCCATTAAATGGAAGCAGACAGAGTAAAAAGCAGAATCTAGTAATTTTTTTATTTTTACAAGAAACCCATAAAAATTCACATGGGAGTTAAAACAAGGGATTGGAGCAAAATCTAACATGTCTCAGGTAAATCTAAAAGATCAAGGATAGCAATCATGACTTCAGACAAGGTAAGAATAAAGCCACACAAGATTAAAAGGGATAAAAAAATATCTTATCTTATCTTAAAAGGTACCACAGACAATGAAATAATACCAATACTATATTTGCACACATACACACACATATGCACTGCTGGAAAGCATAACAACTGAGTGCTTAGAAGAAGAGTCAATCAATTATATGAAGAAATAGCAAAACTACATTACTTGGGGAGCTGCATATACCCATCTAAGACCTACACAAATATATTTTAAAGTAATTTAAGTTTTTAACCTGAATAGGACTTTGGAAAATTAAATGTGATAGCTTGCAGGAAACTGAGGTGAGGACCAAACAAGACCTGATTGTCCCTTCCATTCAAGAGTGTGAGAAGGGGTAGAGCCTTGCCCAAGTACAAAAAAACCCAAATCAGAACCAGAGGTTGAAGATATGAGTGACAAAAGAAAATTCCAGACAGCATGAAGAAATGTCATGCTTCAAAAGATGCCCAAGAGGATAAACTAAGCAAAAGTTAGTTGGGGAAGTGATAGCTCTGTGGAGATTAATTAATGGAAATTGAAACATGCATTTTCCTCAGCTGTACGTGACAACTTTACAAAATTTGACTATATGTTAGGGCATAAAGACTCTGATAAAAATGCAAAAAGGCTAAAATCTATAATATGATAAAAATTATTTTAATAAAATAAATTAAAATTAGTTAAAAATAAAATAATAATGGATCTTTGATGAAAGGATTAATATTTATATAGAGCCTAAATAACTTTATCCTAAAGAATTGGCGGTCAAAAAACAAATTTAAAAAACATAGAAAATTTCAAGAAAATGATAAGAATAAAATAACATATCAAAACTTTTGGGATATAAGCAAAGTAGTTTTTAGATGAACATATAAATTACTAAATACTTTCATTGACCAAAAAAAAAAAAAAATAGACCAATGAACTGGGCAACTGAAAAAAAAAAACTAGGAAAAAAATTTTTAAATCTCAACTAAACATCCAAGTAGGTATCCTGGAAGTCAAAAAGATTAAAAACTCAAAGCAAACCACCACTCAACCGTTATTATAATAATTTGTTTTTAAAGCTAATAAAGCCAACTTAACTAAGCCAATGAAAATAAAGAGGAAAATCAAACAACCAATCTAAAAATTTAAAAGAAGAATTAATAAAAAATGAAAAGGGAAAAATGGAAATTATTAGAAACCACTGCCCAATTATATGGCAACAAAATTGATCACTGAAATTGATGAACATTTATTAAAATATTAAATATTCACATTACTGGAAAAAGAAATTGAGAATCCTAACAGACCAATCTCATAAAATTAAAAAAAAAAAAAAAAGAATTTGAAGAAGTTATAATTGAACTTCCAAAGGAATAAAAAGAAAAACTGCAGGATCAGCTGGATTTACAAATGAAATATATAAAACATTTAAATAATAATTAAGTCTGATATTAAATAAAACTTTTACAAAAATACTTGAACAGAACTTAACAAATTCCTTCTATGACATAAATATTAACTTGATATGTAACACAGACAAAGCAGAAGAGGAAAACCATGGACCAATATTTCTAATGAAAATCCAAGCTGATACAGAATAAAGTATTAATAAGTGGCCTGATAAACGATATTAAAAATATTGTATACTATGACCAGGCTGCATTTATACTAGGAATGCAAATATGTTCAATATTAATAAAACCACAAGCATAACAGACTATGTTAATAATACAGACAATAAAAATAATTATTATATCAATGGGTAAATAAAAATTCATAAAACACACCATCATCCATTTCTGTTTTAAAAGAAAATATTAAGAAGTATAAGAATAAATAGAACTTTTCTTATGTATGAAATTGTTATCTATATAAAACCAAAGAGCTAGTATTACCCTTAATGGAAAAATTCTAGAGGGCCTTCCAACAAAATTAAGAGTAAAGGAAAGAATTCCACTATTATCACTATTTGATATAATTTTAGGAAAGCTGTAACAATTCCAAAAGAAAAAGAAATAGAGGTAATAAACTTAAGCCAAAGAAAAAAGAAATGATCCCTTTTGCAGATGATATGATGGTTTATATATAGAACTCTAGAGATATAACTAAATATGAACTTAAATAATAACATCAGGCTTCCGGGTTAAGATGGCGGCAGAGTAAGAAGCAGCTCTTAACCTCTCCTGACCGAAACATACAAAACTCCTCAAGGGGACATAAAAACAAGTCCAGACGAACGGAGGAACCCCACAACAGGGCACAGCGTGGAAGGTACGTGGAATCGAGACATTTCCAAGCTAAAAAGGGCTCTCACTCACCCAATCGCGAGCTGAGCAACCGCCCCACCCCCACCCCCTCCACACTCACCTATAGCTCCGAACCCAGCTAAAAAGAAATAGAGCAAGTTTGGGGCACCCATCGAGTCATCAGCAGCTCCGGGACCTGTTCCTGACAGCAGCAAGACTTAGGACCCCATTAAGTCAAAAAAAGCACGCGAAATCTGAGCGCGCGCGCCGGGGCAGGACGCTGGGCGCGCAGAGTGCCGGCTGAGTAGAGGCGTGGGTGGAGGCAGAACTAAGCCTAAGTGGGGAACCAGTGCAGACGGGTATACGACTGTAGAAGCAGCGCCCTGAGACTTGTAAAGAAACCTCCAGCAGAGGGACAAGCAAGAGGGCCCACCAGGGGGCTTGACCTTGGAAAAAACCAGAATTCAGACCTCAGGAGCCAATAGATTGGGAACAGACACTGAGCCCGAGGATAAAGCTGAGAAGCTGCTGGGCTAATGATGGCTACTCAGCATCAGCATCAGGAGGTTCAGAAGAGAAAGAATAATAACAAAAAGAAGAAGTCTTTAACACTCGACAGCTTTTACACAGAGAAAATCCAGACAACCGAGCAAACAGAGGAGGAGAACAAACAAGCATCCGGACCCTCCTCAAATAAGGAAAACTCCTCACAACCTATGGAAGAGTTCAAAACTGAGATCCTGAGGAAAATGGAAGAGATCTGGCAAGAAAATAACAGTTTAAAAGGTAGAATCTTGCAATTGGAAAGTGAGGCTCAGAAATCAAATGAACTGATAAGCAAATTGAACACCAGAAATGACAAGATTGAAAAGGAATACCAAAAGATTATAGCCGAAAACCAAAAGATTATAGCCGATAACGAGTCCCTAAAGGCTAGAGTCGAGCAATTAGAAACCAATGATCTCTCAAGACAACAAGAACAAATAAAACAAAGTCAAAAGACTGAAAAAATAGAAGGAAATATGAAATATCTCAATGAGAGAGTGACAGACCAAGAAAACCGGTCTAGAAGAGACAATTTGAGAATAATTGGTCTTCCAGAAAACCCAGAAATTAATAGAAACCTGGACTCCGTACTAAAAGAAATTATTCAGCAAAATTGCCCTGAAGTCCTACAACAAGAGGGCAATATAGACATCGAAAGGATCCATAGAACACCCACCATATTCGACCCAGAGAAGAAATCGGTTAGAAATATTATTGCCAAATTCAAAAGCTTTCAAGCAAAAGAAAAAATCTTACAAGAAGCCAGAAAGAGACAATTCAAATATCAAGGAGCACCAATCAGGATCACACAGGATCTGGCAGCCTCCACACTAAAAGACCGTAAGGCTTGGAATACAATATTCAGAAAGGCAAGAGAGCTGGGCCTGCAACCACGGATCAACTACCCATCAAAATTGACTATATATTTCCAGGGGAAAGTATGGGCATTCAACAAAATTGAAGAATTCCAGGTATTTGCACAGAAAAGACCAGGGCTGAATGGAAA